>NC_092791.1:34195729-34238531 GCF_047496795.1 Chiloscyllium punctatum | reverse complement strand
TCCCTCTCTCTCTCTCTCTGTCTCTCTCCCTCTCTGTCTCTCTCTCCCTCTCTCTGTCTCTCCCTCTCTCTCCCTCTCTCTCCCTCTCTGTCTCTCTCTCTGTCTTTCTCTCCCTCCCTCTCTCTCTCTCTCTGTCTCTCTCTCTCTCTCTCCCTCTCTCCCCCTCCCCCTCTCTCTCTCTCTCTGTCTCTGTCTCTCTCCCTCTCCCTCTCCCTCTCTCTCTCTGTCTCTCTCTATCTCTCTCCCTCTCTCTCTCTCTCTGTCTCTCTCCCTCTCTGTCTCTCTCTCCCTCTCTCTGTCTCTCCCTCTCTCTCCCTCTCTGTCTCTCTCTCTGTCTTTCTCTCCCTCCCTCTCTCTCTCTCTCTGTCTCTCCCTCTCTCTCTCTCTCTCTCTCTCTGTGTCCCCCGTTCTCCCCCCACCCCCTCACTCACCGATCTGCTCGCCCCCATCACGGCCATGTCTGTAGTATCTGTCCCTCCTGCCCACCCCCCGGTGTGAGCCGCTCTCCCTGTGTCTGTGCCGAGCCTGGACGGGTGAAGCCCCTCCCAGTGGATCAGCCTCCCATCCGGCACAAGGCGCTGATCCTCCCCCTGCTCCTCCTGCCGATGCCCGGGGCCGGACGGGAGTTGTAGTCCTCACCACCTTCCGCCTCGGTCTCTCTGTTCGTGCCGCTGCATTGGGGTAGCCCCTGCTCCCTCCCTTCCTCCGCCCCCCAACACACGCTCCCCAACACACACACCGCACCCCCCAAGACACACTCCCCCCAGCCCCCCAACACACACACACTCCCCACCCCCCCAACACACACACACTCCCCACCCCCCCACACCCCAACACACACTCCCCCACCCCCCAACACACTCCCCCCCCCCACCACACACTCCCCACCCCCCAACACACACTCCCCCCACCCCCCAACACACACACTCCCCACTCCCCCAACACACACCCCACCCCCCCAACACACACACTCCCCACCCCCCCAACACACACACTCCCCACACCCCCAACACACACACTCCCCACTCCCCCAACACACACCCCACCCCCCAACACACACCCCACCCCCCAACACACACTCCCACCCCCCCAACACACACACTCCCCACCCCCCCAACACACACTTCCCACCCCCCAACACACACACTCCCCACCCCCCAACACACACTCCCCACCCCCCAACACACACTCCCCACCCCCAACACACACACACCCCACACCCCCAACACACACACCCCACACCCCCAACACACACACCCCACCCCCCCAACACACACTCCCCACCCCCGCAACACACACCCGACCGCCCCCAACACACTCCCCACCCCCACACACACACCCCACCCCCCACACACACACACTCCACCCCCCAACACACCACACCACCACCCCCCAACACACACACCCCCACCCCCCCAACACACACACCCCACCCCCCCACACACACACACCCCACCCCCCAACACACACACACCCCCACCCCCACCCCACACACCCCCACCCCCACACACCCACTCCCCACCCCCCACACCCCACCCCCCACCCCCCACACACACACCCCCACCCCCCCAACACACACACCCCACCCCCCAACACACCCCCCACCCCCCACACACACACCCCACCCCCCCACACACACCACCCCACCCCCACACACCCCCACCCCCACACACACACCCCACCCCCCAACACACACACCCCCCACCCCCCAACACACACACCCCACCCCCCAACACACACACCCCACCCCCAACACACCACCCCACCCCCAACACACACAACCCCACCTCCCCAACACACACACCCCACCCCCCAACACACACTCCCCACCCCCCAACACACACACCCCCACCCCCCCAACACACACCCCACCCCCCACCACCCACACCCCACCCCCCAACACCACACCCCACCCCCAACACACACCCCACCCCCCAACACACACCCCCACCCCCCAACACACACACCCCACCCCCCAACACACACACCCCCACCCCCCCAACACACACCCCACCCCCCCAACACACACACCCCCACCCCCAACACACACACTCCCCACCCCCCCAACACACACCCCACCCCCACCACCCCCACCCCACACCCCCACCCCCCACCCACACACACCCCCCCACCCCCCAACACACACACCCACCCCCCCAACACACACACCCCCACCCCAACACACACACCCACCCCCAACACACACACCCCCACCCCACAACACACACACTCCCCACCCCCCAACACACACACACCCCACCCCCCAACACACACCACACCCCCCAACACACACACACCCCACCCCCCCAACACACACACACCCCACCCCCCAACACACACACACCCCACCCCCCACACACACCACACCCCCACCCCCCCAACACACACCACCCCCCACCCCCCAACACACACACCCCCCACCCCCCAACACACACACTCCCCACCCCCCCAACACACACACTCCCCACCCCCCAACACACACACACCCCAACCCCCAACACACCCCACACCCCCCCACACACACCCACACCCCCCCAACACACACACTCCCCATCCCACCAACACACACCCACACCCCCCAACACACACACCCCCACCCCCCCAACACACCACACCCCCACCCCCCCAACACACACACCCCACCCCCCACACACACACCCCCAACACACACACCCCCACCCCCCAACACACACACTCCCCACCCCCAACACACACACCCCCACCCCCCCAACACACACACTCCCCACCCCCCACATACACACACCCCACCCCCCAACACACACACTCCCCACCCCCCAACATACACACACCCCACCCCCCAACACACACACTCCCCACCCCCCCAACACACACACTCCCCACCCCCCCAACACACACACTCCCCATCCCCCCAACACACACCCCACCCCCCCAACACACACCCCCACCCCCCAACATACACACACCCCACCCACCCCCAACACACACACACCCCACCCCCCCAACACACACTCCCCACCCCCCAACACACACACCACCCACACACCCCCAACACAGACACCCCCCACACCCCCCAACACACACACACCCCACCCCCAACACACACACAGCCCACCACCCCAACACACACACTCCCCACCCCCCCAACACACACACTCCCCACCCCCCAACACACTCCCCACCCCCCCCAACACACACACTCCCCACCCCCAACACACACACCCCCCACACCCCCCAACACACACACCCCCCACACCCCCAACACACACACTCCCAACCACCCCAACACACACACCCCACACCCCCAACACACACACTCCCCACCCCCCAACACACTCCCCACCCCCCCAACACACACACCCTACCCCCGACACAAACAGACCCCACCCCCAACACACACACCCCACCCCCGAACACACACACACACCACCCCCAACACACACACACCCCACCCCCAACACACACACACCCCACCCCCCCAACACAGACCCCACCCCCCAACACAGACTCCCACCCCACACACACCCCACCCCCCAACACACACACTCCCCACCCCCCAACACACACACCCCCCACCCCCCCCAACACACACACCCACCCCCCAATAACCACCCCCCCCACCCCCCCAACCACACACCCCCACCCCCACCACACACACCCCCACCCTCCAACACACACCCCCCACCCCGCCAACACACACCCCCCCACCCCCCCAACACACACTCCCAACCCCCCAAGTTACACACCCCCCACCCCCCCAACACACACACACCCCACCCCCCAACATACACACTCCCCACCCCCCCACAACACACACTCCCCAGCCCCCACACCACCCCCCCACCCCCCCAACACACACCACACCACCCCCAACACACAAACACACCAACCCCCAACACACACACACCCACCCCACCCACACACACCCACCACCCCCAACACACACACCCCCCACCCATCTAACACACACACTCCCCACCCCCCAACACACACACACCCCACCCCCCCCAACACACACACTCCCCACCCCCAACACACACACTCCACCCCCAACACACACACTCCACCCCCAACACACACAACCCCCACCCATCTAACACACACACTCCCCACCCCCCAACACACACACACCCCACCCCCCACCACACACACACCCCCCCAACACACACATTCCCCACCCCCCCAACACACACCACTCCCCACCCCCCAACACACACACACCCCACCACCCCAACACACACACACACACCACCCCCCCAACACACACACTCCCCACCCCCCAACACACCACACTCCCCACCCCCCAACACACACACTCCCCACCCCCCAACACACACACTCCCCAACCCCCAACACACACCTCACCCCCCCAACACACACACTCCCCACCCCCCCAACACACACACTCCCCACCCCCCCAACACACACACTCCCAACACACACACCCCACCCCCCAACACACACACTCCCCACACCCCAACACACACACTCCCCACCCCCCAACACACACACTCCCCACCCCCCAACATACACACACCCCACCCCCCAACACACACACTCCCCACCCCCCCAACACACACATTCCCCACCCCCCCAACACACACACTCCCCATCCCCCCAACACACACCCCACCCCCCCAACACACACCCCACCCCCCAACACACACACTCCCCACCCCCCCAACACACACTCCCCACCCCCCAACACACACTCCCCATCCCCACAACACATACACCCCACCCCCCAACACACACACCACCCACACACCCCCAACACAGACACCCCCCACACCCCCCAACACACACACTCCCCACCCCCCCAAAACACACACTCCCCACCCCCAACACACACATCCCCCACACACCCCAACACACACACAGCCCACCACCCCAACACACACACTCCCCACCCCCCCAACACACACACTCCCCACCCCCCCAACACACACACTCCCCACCCCCCAACACACTCCCCACCCCCCCAACACACACACTCCCCACCCCCAACACACACACCCCCCACACCCCCCAACACACACACCCCCCACACCCCCCCAACACACACACTCCCAACCACCCCAACACACACACCCCACACCCCCAACACAAACACTCCCCACCCCCCCAACACACACACTCCCCACCCTCCAACACACTCCCCCCCCCCAACACACACACCCCACCCCCGACACACACAGACCCCACCCCCAACACACACACCCCACCCCCGAACACACACACACCACCCCCAACACACACACACCCCACCCCCAACACACACACACCCCACCCCCCCAACACAGACCCCACCCCCCAACACAGACTCCACCCCCAACACACACCCACCCCCCAACACACACACTCCCCACCCCCCAAGTTACACACCCCCCACCCCCCCAACACACACTCCCCACCCCCAACACACACACTCCCCACCCTCCAACACACCCCCCCCACCCCGCCAACACACACCCCCCACCCCCCCCAACACACACTCCCAACCCCCCCAAGTTACATACCCCCCACCCCCCCCAACACACACACACCCCACCCCCCAACATACACACTCCCCACCCCCCAACACACACTCCCCAAACCCAACACACACAGACCCCACCCCCCAACACACACACACCCCACCCCCCCCAACACACACACCCCACCCCCCCAACACACACACCCCACACCCCCAACACACACACACCCCACCCCCCAACACACACACCCCACCACCCAACACACACACTCCCCACCCCCCAACACACGCACTCCCCACCCCGCCAACACGCATACTCCCCAACCTCCCAACACACACCCTCCCCACCCTCCCAACACACACCCACCCCACCCCCCAACAGACACACTCCCCACCACCCCAACAGACACACCCCCCACCCCCCTACACACACAGTCCCCACCCCCACCCCCCTACACACACAGTCCCCGCCCCCCACACACACACCCCACACCCCCAAAACACACACACCCCACCCCCTACACACACACACCACATCCCACCACACACATACCCCACTCCCCCAACACACACCCCACCCCCAACACACACAGACTCTACCCCCCACAACATACACACACCCCAACCCCCCAACACACACACACTCCACCCCCCCAACACACACACACACCCCACCCACCAACACACACACCCCCCACCCCCCCAACACAGACCCCACTGCCAACAGAGACCCCACCCCCAACACAGACCCCACCCCCCAACACACACATTCCCACCCCCCAACACACACCCACCCGACCCCCCAACAGACACACCCCCCACCCCCCTACACACACAGTCCCTTCCCCCACCCCCCCTACACACACAGTCCCCGACCCCCAAACACACACTCTCCACCGCCACAACACACACACACCCCACCCCCCTACACACACGCTCCCCAGCCCCCTACACACACAGACCCCACCCCACCCCCCAACAGACACACCCCCCACCCCCCAACACACACACTCCTCATCCCCTACACACACTCCCCACCCCCAACACACACACCCCACCCCCCAACACACACACACCCCATCCCCCCAACACACACACACCCCACACCTCCAACACACACACTACACTCCCCCAACACACATTCTCCACCCCCAACACACACAGACCCCACCCCCAACACACACACTCCCCACCCCCCAACACACACAGACCCCACCCCCAACACACACACTCCCCACACCCCCAACACACACACTCCCCACACCCCCAACACACACACTCCCCACCCCCCAACACACACACTCCCCACACCCCCACACACACACTCCCCCCCACCACCCCCCCCCAACACACAGACCCCACCCCCAACACACACACCCCACCCCCACACACACACTCCCACCCCCTACACACAGTCCCCACCCCCAAACACACACACTCCCCACCCCCCAACACACACACACCCCAACCCCCAACACACACACCCCACCCCCCAACAGACACACCCCCCACCCCCCAACACACACACTCCTCACCCCCTACACACAGTCCCCACCCCCAAACACACACACTCCCCACCCCCCAACACACACACACCCCAACCCCCAACACACACACCCCACCCCCAACACACACACACCCCACCCCCAACACACACACACCCCATCCCCCCAACACACACACTCCCCACCCCCCTACACACACACCCCACACCCCCAACACACACACTCCCCACCCCCTACACACACACCCCACACCCCCAACACACACACTCCCCACACCCCCAACACACACACTCCCCACCCCCCAACACACACACTCCCCACCCCCCAACACACACACTCCCCACCCCCCCACACACACACTCCCCACCCCCCAACACACACACCCACCACCCCAGCACACACGCCCCCCACACCCCCAATACACACACACCCCACACCCCGGGCACACACACACTCCACCCCCCCCAACACACACACACTCCACCCCCCCAACACACACACACACTCCACCCCCAACACACACACACACACCCCCAACACACACACACATTCCAACCCCCCAACACACACACACACACCACCCCTCAACACACACACAGACACACACACACACACACACTCACACAATCACACACACACATACTCTCCCCACTCCCCCAACACCCATACACTCCCCACCCCCCAACACACACCCACCCCACCCCCAAAAACACACACACCCCACCCCCCAACACACACTCCCCGCCAACCCCCAACATACACACTCCCCACCCCCGCAACACACACCCGACCGCCCCCAACACACTCCCCACCCCCCAACACACACTCCAGCCCCCACACACACTCCCCACCCCCCCAACACACACTCCAGCCCCTCCACACACACCCCACCCCCCAACACACACACCCCAACCCCCCAACACACACACACCCCACCCCCCAACACACACTCCCCGCCACCCCCCCAACATACACACTCCCCACCCCCGCAACACACACCCGACCGCCCCCAGCACACTCCCCACCCCCAACACACACCCCACCCCCCACACACACACCCCACCCCACACCCCAACACACACACACCCCACCCCCAACACACACACACCCCACACCCCCAAACACACACATTCCCACACACACCCCACCCCCAACACACACACACTGCCCCCAACACACTCCACACCCTCCAACACACACCCCACCCCCCACACACACACCCCACCCCACACCCCCAACACACACACACCCCCACCCCCCTACACACACACACCACATCCCAACACACACATACCCCACTCCCCCAACACACTCCCCATCCCCCAACACACACACTCCCCACCCCCCCCACACACACACTCTACCCCCCCACAACATACACACACCCCAAACCCCAACACACACACTCCAACCCCCCAAAACACACACACACTCCACCCCCTCAACACACACACACTCCCCACCCCCCAACACACTCACACCCCACACCCCCCCCACACACACCCCACCCACCAACACACACACCCCCCACCCCCCCAACAGAGACCCCACCCCCAACACAGACCCCACCACCAACACACACCCACCCCTCAACACACACACACCCCACCCCCCCCACACACACCCCACCCACCAACACACACACCCCCCACCCCCCCAACAGAGACCCCACCCCCAACACAGACCCTACACCCAACACACACACACCCCTCAACACACACACTCCCCACCCCCCAACACACACACCCCCCACCCCCAACACACACTCCCAACCCCCCAAGTTACACACCCCCCACGCCCCCAACACACACTCCCCACCCCCAACACACACACTCCCCACCCTCCAACACACACTCCCCACCCCCCCAACACACACCCCCCAACCCCCCAACACACACCCGCCACCCCCCAACACACACCCCACCACCCAACACACACCCACCCCCCCCAACACACACCCCCCCACCCCCAACACACACATACCCCACCCCACAACACACACACACCCCAACCCCCAAACACAGACCCCCCCAACACACACACACCCCCACACCCCCAACACACACACTCCCCACCCCCCAACACACACACACTCCCCACCACCCCAACACACACACTCCCCACCCCCCAACACACACTGCCCCCACCCCCCCAACACACACTCCACCCCCCCAACACACACACACACCCCACCCACCAACACACACACCCCCCACCACCCCAACACAGACCCCACTGCCAACAGAGACCCCACCCCCAACACAGACCCCACCCCCAACACACACACTCCCCACCCCCCAACACACACCCCCCCCACCCCCCAACACACACTCCCCACCCCCCAACGCACACTCCTCATCCCCCCCAACACACACCCCACCCCCCAACACACACCCCACACCCCCAACACACACACACCCCACACCCCCAACACACACACTCCCCACCCCCCAACACACACACACTCCCCACCACCCCAACACACACACTCCCCACCCCCCAACACACACTGCCCCCACCCCCCCAACACACACTCCACCCCCCCAACACACACACACACCCCACCCACCAACACACACACCCCCCACCACCCCAACACAGACCCCACTGCCAACAGAGACCCCACCCCCAACACAGACCCCACCCCCAACACACACACTCCCCACCCCCCAACACACACCCCCCCCACCCCCCAACACACACTCCCCACCCCCCAACGCACACTCCTCATCCCCCCCAACACACCCCCCTCCCCCCAACACACTCCCCACACCCCCAACACACACACTCCCCACCCCCCAACACACACACACTCTCCACCACCCCAACACACACACTCCCCACCCCCCAACACACACTGCCCCCACCCCCCCAACACACACTCCACCCCCCAACACACACACACACCCCACCCACCAACACACACAACCCCCACCACCCCAACACAGACCCCACTGCCAACAGAGACCCCACCCCCAACACAGACCCCACCCCCAACACACACACTCCCCACCCCCCAACACACACACCCCCCACCCCCCAACACACACTCCCCACCCCCCAACGCACACTCCTCATCCCCCAACACACTCCCCACACCCCAACACACACACTCCCCACCCCCAACACACACCCACTCCCAACACACACACTCCCCACCCTACACACACACTCCCCCACCCCCCCAACACACACCCCCCAACCCCCCAACACACACCCGCCACCCCCCACTCCCAACACACACCCCCCACCCCCCAACACACACCCCACCCCCCAACACACACCCCACCCCCCCAACACACACACCCCCACCCCCAACACACACACTCCCCACCCCCCAACACACACACACTCCCCACCACCCCAACACACACACTCCCCACCCCCCAACACACACTGCCCCCACCCCCCCAACACACACCCCACCCCCCCAACACACACACTCCCCACCCCCAAAACACTCAACCCACCCCCCAAACACACACACTCCCACACACACCCCACCCCCAACACACACACACTGCCCCCAACACACTCCCCACACCCCAACACACACCCCACCCCCCACACACACACACCACCCCACCCCCCCAACACACACCCCACCCCCCCCCACACACACCCCACACCCCCAACACACACACACCCCACCCCCCTACACACACACACCACATCCCACCACACACATACCCCACTCCCCCAACACACACCCCACCCCCAACACACACAGACTCTACCCCCCACAACATACACACACCCCAACCCCCAACACACACACACACTCCACCCCCCCAACACACACACACACCCCACCCACCAACACACACACACCCCCCACCCCCCCAACACAGACCGCACTGCCAACAGAGACCCCACCCCCAACACAGACCCCACCCCCAACACACACCCACCCCCCCAACACACACACTCCCCACCCCCCAACGCACACTCCTCATCCCCCAACACACACTCCCCACCCCCCAACACACACCCCACCCCCCCAACACACCCCCACCCCCCAACCACACACACACTCCCCACCACCCCAACACACACACTCCCCACCCCCCAACACACACTGCCCCCACCCCCCCAACACACACCCCACCCCCCCAACACACACACTCCCCACCCCCAAAACACTCAACCCACCCCCCCCAAACACACACACCCCACCCCCAACACACACACACCTGCCCCCAACACACTCCCCACCCCCCAACACACACCCCCACCCC
Source organism: Chiloscyllium punctatum (assembly GCF_047496795.1). NCBI lineage: Eukaryota > Metazoa > Chordata > Chondrichthyes > Orectolobiformes > Hemiscylliidae > Chiloscyllium > Chiloscyllium punctatum. The sequence continues at coordinate 34,227,333 of NC_092791.1, read as the reverse complement.
CCACCACACACACCCCACCCCACCCCCCCAACACACACCCCACCCCCCACACACACATACCCCTCCCCACAACACACACACACCCCACACCCCCAACACACACACTCCCCACACCCCCAACACACACACTCCCCACCCCCAACACACACCCACCCCCCCAACACACACCCCCACCCCCAACACACACTCCCCCCACACCCCAACACACACCCCCCACACCCCCCAACACACACACTCCCCACCCCCCAACACACACACACCCCACCCCCAACACACACTCCCCCCACACCCCAACACACACACCACCCACACACCCCCAACACACACACTCCCCACCCCCCCAACACAAACACTCCCCACCCCCCCAACACACACACTCCCCACCCCCCAACACACTCCCCACCCCCCCAACACACACACTCCCCACCCCCAACACACACACCCCCCACACCCCCCAACACACACACTCCCCCACACCCCCCAACACACACACTCCCAACCACCCCAACACACACACCCCACACCCCCAACACAAACACTCCCCACCCCCCCAACACACACACTCCCCACCCCCCAACACACTCCCCACCCCCCCAACACACACCCCACCCCCGAACACACACACCCCACCCCCGAACACACATACACCCCACCACCCAACACACACACACCCCACCACCAACACACACACACCCCACCCCCCCAACACAGACCCCACCCCCCAATACAGACCCCACCCCCAACACACACCCACCCCCCAACACACACATTCCCCACCCTCCAACACACACCCCCCACCCCCCCAACACACACCCCCCCACCCCCCCAACACACACTCCCAACCCCCCAAGTTACACACCCCCCACCCCCCAACACACACTCCCCACCCTCCAACGCACACTCCTCACCCCCTCAACACACACCCCCCACCCCCCAACACACACCCCACCCCCCCAACGAACACATACCCCACCCCACAACACACACACACCACAACCCCCAAACACAGACCCCCCCCAATACACACACACACCCCACACCCCCAACACATACACTCCCCACCCCCCAACACACACAGACTCCCCACCCCCCAACACACACCCATCCCCCCAACACACACCCCACCCCCCAACACAAACTCCCCCCACACCCCAACACACACACCACCTACACACCCCCCAACACACACACCCCCCACACCCCCCAACACACACTCCCCACCCCCCAACACACACACTCCCCACCCCCCAACACACACATACCCCACCCCCAAACACACACACACCCCACACCCCCAACACACACGCACCCCACCCCCCCAACACACACTCTCCACCCCCAACACACACAGACCCCACCCCCCAACACACACACACCCCACCCCCAACACACACCCCATCCCCCAACACACACACACCCCACCCCCCCAACACACACACACCCCATCCCCCAACACACACACACCCCACCCCCCAACACACACACTCCCCACCCCCCAAAACACACACACCCCACCCCCCAACACACACACTCCCCACCCCCCAACACACACACCCCACCCCCCAACACACACACTCCCCACCCCCCCAACACACACACTCCCCACCCCCCAAAACACACACACCCCACCCCCCAACACACACACCCCACCCCCCAACACACACACTCCCCACCCCCCCAACACACACACACCCCACCCCCCAACACACACACCCCACCCCCCAACACACACACTCCCCACCCCCCCAACACACACACTCCCCACCCCGCCAACACACATACTCCCCACCCTCCCAACACACACACTCCCCACCCCCCAACACACACACCCCCCACCCCCCAACACACACACTCCCCACCCCCCAACACACACACCCCACCCCCCAACACACACACCCCCCACCCCCCAACACACACACTCCTCATCTCCTACACACAGTCCCCACCCCCTAACACACACACTCCCCACCCCCCAACACACACACACCCCACCCCCCTACACACACACCCCACCCCCCAACACACACACTCCCCACCCCCCAACACACACACTCCCCACCCCCAACCCACACTCCCCAACCCCCAAAACACACACTCCCCACCCCCCAACACACACACTCCCCACCCCCCCCACACACACACTCCCCCACCCCCCAACACACACACTCCCCACCCCCCCACACACACTCCCCACCCCTCCACTCACCCACCACACACACACTCCCCACCCCCCAACACACACACTCCCCACCCCCCAACACACACACACCCCACCCCCCCAACACACACACTCCCCACCCCCCAACACACACACTCCCCACCCCCCAACACACACACAGACACTCCCCACCCCCCCAACACACACTCCCCACCCCCCAACACACACTCCCCATCCCCACAACACATACACCCCACCCCCCAACACACACACCACCCACACACCCCCAACACAGACACCCCCCCACACCCCCCAACACACACACTCCCCACCCCCCCAAAACACACACTCCCCACCCCCAACACACACATCCCCCACACCCCCCAACACACACACTCCCCACCCCCCCAAAACACACACTCCCCACCCCCAACACACACATCCCCCACACCCCCCAACACACACACAGCCCACCACACCAACACACACACTCCCCACCCCCCCAACACACACACTCCCCACCCCCCAACACACTCCCCACCCCCCCAACACACACACTCCCCACCCCCAACACACAAACCCCCCACACACCCCAACACACACACCCCCCACACCCCCCAACACACACACTCCCAACCACCCCAACACACACACCCCACACCCCCAACACACACACTCCCCACCCCCCCAACACACACACTCCCCACCCCCCAACACACTCCCCACCCCCCCAACACACACACCCCACCCCCGACACACACAGACCCCACCCCCAACACACACACCCCACCCCCGAACACACACACATCCCACCCCCAACACACACTCACCCCACCCCCAACACACACACACCCCACCCACCAACACACACACACCCCACCCCCCCAACACAGACCCCACCCCCCAACACAGACCCCACACCCAACACACACCCACCCCCCAACACACACACTCCCCACCCCCCAACACACACACCCCCCACCCCCCCAACACACACTCCCAACCCCCCAAGTTACACACCCCCCACCCCCCAACACACACACCCCACCCCCCAACACACACACTCCCCACCCTCCAACACACACCCCCCACCCTCCAACACACACCCCCCACCCCCCCAACACACACCCCCCACCCCCCCAACACACACTCCCAACCCCCCAAGTTACACACCCCCCACCCCCCAACACACACACCCCACCCCCCAACATACACACTCCCCACCCCCCAACACACACTCCCCAAACCCAACACACACAGACCCCACCCCCCAACACACACACACCCCACCCCCCCAAACACACACACCCCACCCCCCCAACACACACCCTCCCCACCCTCCCAACACACACACACCCCAACCCCAACAGACACACTCCCCACCACCCCAACAGACACACCCCCCACCCCCTACACACACATTCCCCACCCCCACCCCCCTACACACACAGTCCCCGCCCCCCACACACACACCCCACACCCCCAACACACACACCCCACCCCCTACACACACACACCACATCCCACCACACACATACCCCACTCCCCCAACACACACCCCACCCCCAACACACACAGACTCTACCCCCCACAACATACACACACCCCAACCCCCCAACACACACACACACTCCACCCCCCCAACACACACACACACCCCACCCACCAACACACACACCCCCCACCGCCCCAACACAGACCCCACTGCCAACAGAGACCCCACCCCCAACACAGACCCCACCCCCCAACACACACACTCCCCATTCCCCAACACACACACACCCGACCCCCCAACAGACACACTCCCCACCACCCCTACAGACACACCCCCACCCCCCTACACACACAGTCCCCACCCCCACCCCCCTACACACACAGTCCCCGCCCCCCAAACACACACTCTCCACCGCCACAACACACACACACCCCACCCCCCTACACACACACTCCCCAGCCCCCTACACACACAGTCCCCACCCCACCCCCCAACAGACACACTCCCCACCCCCCAACACACACACTCCCCAACCCCCAACACACACACCCCACCCCCAACACACACACACCCCATCCCCCCAACACACACACTCCCCACCCCCCTACACACACACCCCACCCCCCAACACACACACCCCACCCCCAACACACACACTCCCCACCCCCCAACACACACACTCCCCACACCCCCCACACACACACCCCACCCCCAACACACACAGACCCCACCCCCAACACACACACTCCCCACACCCACAACACACACACTCCCCACCCCCCCACACACACACTCCCCACCCCCCCAACACACACACCCACCACCCCAGCACACACGCCCCCCCACACCCCCAATACACACACACCCCACATCCCGGGCACACACACACTCCACCCCCCCCAACACACACACTCCACCCCCCCCAACACACACACACATTCCAACCCCCCAACACACACACTCCCCACCCCCCAACACACACACTCCCCACCCCCAACATACACACTCCCCACACCTCCAACACACACACCCCACCCCTCCAACTTACATACACTCCCCACCCTCCCAACACACACACATTGCTCACCCCCCAACACACACCCACCCCACCCCCAAAAACACACACACCCCACCCCCCAACACACACTCCCCGCCACCCCCCCAACATACACACTCCCCACCCCCCCAACATACACACTCCCCACCCCCCGCAACACACACCCGACCGCCCCCAACACACTCCCCACCCCCCAACACACACTCCAGCCCCCACACACACTCCCCACCCCCCAACACACACTCCAGCCCCCACACACACACCCCACCCCACCCCCCCAACACACACACCCCAACCCCCCAACACACACACCCCAACCCCCCAACACACACACGCCCCACACCCCAATACACACACCCGACCGCCCCCAGCACACACCCCAACCCCCCAACACACACACTCCCCACCCCCCAACACCACACCCCACCCCCCACACACACACCCCACCCCACACCCCCAACACACACACACCCCCACACCCCCAACACACACATACCCCACACCCCCAACACACACACACCCCACCCCCCAACACACACACACCCCACCCCCCCAACACACACACTCCCCACCCCCCAACACACACACACTGCCCCCAACACACTCCCCACCCCCCAACACACACCCCACCCCCCAACACACACCCCACCCCCCACACACACACCCCATCCCACACCCCCAACACACACACACCCCACCCCCCTACACACACACACCACATCCCAACACACACATACCCCACTCCCCCAACACACTCCCCATCCCCCAACACACACACACCCCACCCCACCAACACACACACATTTCCCAACCCCCAACACACACACTCCCCACCCCCCCCCACACACACACACTCTACCCCCCCACAACATACACACACCCCAAACCCCAACACACACACTCCAACCCCCCAAAACACACACATTCCACCCCCCAACACACACACACACTCCACCCCCTCAACACACACACACTCCCCACCCCCCAACACACTCACACCCCACCCCCCCCACACACACACCCCACCCACCAACACACACACCCCCCACCCCCCCAACAGAGACCCCACCCCCAACACAGACCCCACCCCTAACACACACCCACCCCTCAACACACACACTCCCCACCCCCCAACACACACACCCCCCACCCCCCAACACACACTCCCAACCCCCCAAGTTACAAACCCCCCACGCCCCCAACACACACTCCCCACCCCCAACACACACACTCCCCACCCTCCAACACACACCCGCCACCCCCCACTCCCAACACACACCCCCCACCCCCCAACACACACCCCCCACCCCCCAACACACACCCCACCCCACAACACACACACACCCCCACCCCCAACACACACATACCCCACCCCACAACACACACACACCCCAACCCCCAAACACAGACCCCCCAACACACACACACCCCACACCCCCAACACACACACTCCCCATCCCCCAACACACACACTCCCCACCCCCCAAAACACACACACTCCCCACCACCCCAACACACACACTCCCCAACCCCAACACACACACTCCCCACCCCCCAACACACACACACCCCCACCCCCAACACACACATACCCCACCCCACAACACACACACACCCCAACCCCCAAACACAGACCCCCCAACACACACACACCCCACACCCCCAACACACACACTCCCCACCCCCCAACACACACACACACTCCACCCCCCCAACACACACACACACCCCACCCACCAACACACACAACCCCACCCCCCCAACACAGACCCCACTGCCAACAGAGACCCCACCCCCAACACAGACCCCACCCCCAACACACACCCACCCCACCCCCCAACAGACACACTCCCTACCATCCCAACAGACACACCCCCCACCCCCCTACACACACAGTCCCCACCCCCCAACACACACCCACCGCACCCCCAAACAGACACACTCCCCACCACCCCAACAGACACACCTCCCACCCCCCTACACACACAGTCCCCACCCCCACCCCCCTAACACACACAGTCCCCGCCCCCCAAACACCCACTCTCCACCGCCACAACACACACACACCCCACCCCCCTACACACACACTCCCCAGTCCCCTACACACACAGTCCCCACCCCCCAACAGACACACCCCCCACCCCCCAACACACACACTCCTCATCCCCTACACACAGTCCCCACCCCCCAACACACACACTCCCCACCCCCCAACACACACACACCCCAACCCCCAACACACACCCCACCCCCAACACACACACACCCCATCCCCCCAACACACACACTCCCCACCCCCCTACACACACACCCCACACCCCCAACACACACACTACACTCCCCCAACACACACCCCACCCCCAACACACACCCCACCCCCAACACACACATTCTCCACCCCCAACACACACAGACCCCACCCCCAACACACACACTCCCCACACCCCCAACACACACACTCCCCACCCCCCAACACACACACTCCCCACCCCCCCACACACACACTCCCCACCCCCCAACACACACACACCCCACCCCCCAACACACACACTCCCCACTCCCGCAACACACACCCGACCGCCCCCAACACACTCCCCACCCCTTAACACACACCCCACCCCCCACACACACACCCCACCCCCCACACACACACCCCACCCCCCAACACACACACACCCCACCCCCCAACACACACACACCCCACCCCCCAACACACACACACCCCACCCCCCAACACACTCACTCCCCACCCCCCAACACACACACTCCCCACCCCCAAAACACTCAACACACCCACCCCCACAAACACGCACCCCACCCCCAACACACACACACTCCCCCCAATGCATACACTCCCCACCCCCCAACACACACACACCCTACCCCCAACACACACACTCCCCACCCCCCAACACACACGCTCCCCACCCCCCCACACACACCCCACCCCCAAAACACACACACTCCCCACAACACACACACACTCCACCCCCCAGCACACACTCCCCACACCACCAACACACACACACCCTACCCCCCAACACACACACCCCCCACTCCCCAACACACACACCCCCACCCCCCAACACACACACCCCCCACTCCCCAACACACACACACCCTACCCCCCAACACACACACTCCCCACCACCCCAACACACACACTCCCCACACCCCCAACACACACATTGCCCACACCCCAACGCACACACACCGCCCACCCCCCAACGCACACACACCGCCCACCCCCCAACACACACACCCCCCACTCCCCAACACACACACCCCACCCCCCAACACACACACCCCCCACTCCCCAACACACACACACCCTACCCCCCAACACACACACTCCCCACCCCTCCAACACACACCCTACCCCGCAACATACACATTGCCCACACCCCAACGCACACACACCGCCCACACCCCAACGCACACACACCGCCCACCCCCCAACGCACACACACCGCCCACCCCCCAACACACACACACCCCACCCCCCAACACACACCCCACCCCCCCAACACACACCCCACCCCCCAACACACACACCCCACCCCCCCAGCACACACGCACCCCACCCCCCCCATCACACACACCCCCCTCACCCCCAAAACACACACACACCCCACCCCCCCAGCACACACACTACACACCCAACACACACTACACACCCAACACACACACCCACCACCCCAGCACACACGCCCCCCACACCCCCAATACACACACACCCCACACCCCGGGCACACACACACTCCACCCCCCCCAACACACACACACTCCACCCCCCCAACACACACACACCTTCCACCCCCAACACACACACACACACACCCCCAACCCCCCAACACACACACACACCACCCCTCAACACACACAGACACACACTCACACAGACACACACTCACACACACACTCACACAATCACACACACACATACACTCCCCACTCCCCCAACACCCATACACTCCCCACCCCCCAACACACACACACCCCACCCCCCAACACACACACACCCCACCCCCAACATACACACTCCCCACCCCCCAACACACATTCCCCACCCCTCCAACTTACATACACTCCCCACCCTCCCAACACACACACATTGCTCACCCCCCAACACACACCCACCCCACCCCCAAAAACACACACACCCCACCCCCCAACACACACTCCCCGCCACCCCCCCAACATACACACTCCCCACCCCCGCAACACACACCCGACCGCCCCCAACACACTCCCCACCCCCCAACACACACCCCAACCCCCCAACACACACACACCCCACACCCCAATACACACACCCGACCGCCCCCAGCACACTCCCCACCCCCCAACACACACCCCACCCCCCACACACACACCCCACCCCACACCCCCAACACACACACACCCCACCCCACCAACACACACACATTTCCCAACCCCCAACACACACACTCCCCACCGCCCCCACACACACACACTCTACCCCCCCACAACATACACACACCCCACACCCCAACACACACACTCCAACCCCCCAAAACACACACATTCCACCCCCCAACACACACACACTCCACCCCCTCAACACACACACACTCCCCACCCCCCAACACACTCACACCTCACCCCCCCACACACACACCCCACCCACCAACACACACACCCCCCACCCCCCCAACAGAGACCCCACCCCCAACACAGACCCCACACCCAACACACACCCACCCCTCAACACACACACACCCCACCCCCCAACACACACACCCCCCACCCCCCAACACACACTCCCAACCCCCCAAGTTACACACCCCCCACGCCCCCAACACACACTCCCCACCCCCAACACACACACTCCCCACCCTCCAACAGACACTCCCCACCCCCCCCAACACACACCCCCCAACCCCCCAACACACACCCGCCACCCCCCATTCCCAACACACACCCCCCACCCCCCAACACACACCCCACCACCCAACACACACCCACCCCCCCAACACACACAGCCCCACCCCCAACACACACATACCCCACCCCACAACACACACACACCCCAACCCCCAAACACAGACCCCCCCAACACACACACACCCCACACCCCCAACACACACACTCCCCACCCCCCAACACACACTGCCCCCACCCCCCCAACACACACCCCACCCCCCCAACACACACACTCCCCACCCCCAAAAACTCAACCCACCCCCCCAAACACACACAGCCCACCCCCAACACACACACACTGCCCCCAACACACTCCCCACACCCCAACACACACCCCACCCCCCACACACACACCCCACCCCACCCCCCCAACACACACCCCACCCCCCCCACACACACACCCCACACCCCCAACACACACACACCCCACCCCCCTACACACACACACCACATCCCACCACACACATACCCCACTCCCCCAACACACACCCCACCCCCAATACACACAGACTCTACCCCCCACAACATACACACACCCCAACCCCCCAACACACACACACACTCCACCCCCCCAACACACACACACACCCCACCCACCAACACACACACCCCCCACCCCCCCAACACAGACCCCACTGCCAACAGAGACCCCACCCCCAACACAGACCCCACCCCCAACACACACACTCCCCACCCCCCAACACACACACTCCCCACCCCCCAACACACACACTCCCCACCCCCCAACACACACACTCCCCACACCCCCAACACAAACACTCCCCACACCCCAACACACACACTCCCCACCCCCAACACACACCCACTCCCAACACACACACTCCCCACACCCCCAACACACACACTCCCCACACCCCAACACACACACTCCCCACACCCCCAACACACACACTCCCCACACCCCCAACACACACACTCCCCACCCCCCAACACACACACTCCCCACCCCCCAACACACACACTCCCCACCCCCCAACACACACACCCCCCACCCCCAAACACACACTCCCCACCCCCCAACGCACACTCCTCATCCCCCCCAACACACACCCCACCCCCCAACACACACACACCCCACACCCCGAACACACACACACCCCACACCCCCAACACACACACTCCCCACCCCCCAACACACACACACCCCACACCCCCAACACACACACTCCCCACACCCCCAACACACACACTCCCCACCCCCCAACACACACCCCACCCCCCCCAACACACACACCCCCACCCCCAACACACACACTCCCCACCCTACAACACACACCCCCCCAACCCCCCAACACACACACCCCACCCCCCAACACACACCCCACCCCCCCAACACACACCACCCCCACCCCCACACACACACTCCCCACCCCACCCCCCACACACACACACTCCCCACCACCCCAACACACACTGCCCCCACCCCCCCAACACACCCCCCACCCCCCCCAACACACACACTCCCCACCCCCAAAACACGCAACCCACCCCCCAAACACACACACTCCCACACACACCCCACCCCCAACACACACACACTGCCCCCAACACACTCCCCACCCCCCAACACACACCCCCACCCCCCACACACACACCCCACCCCACCCCCCCAACACACACCCCACCCCCCACACACACACCCCACACCCCCAACACACACACACCCCACCCCCCTACACACACACACCACATCCCACCACACACATACCCCACTCCCCCAACACACACCCCACCCCCAACACACACAGACTCTACCCCCCACAACATACACACACCCCCAACCCCCCAACACACACCACACACCCCACCCACCAACACACACACCCCCACCCCCCCCAACACAGACCCCACTGCCAACAGAGACCCCACCCCCACACAGACCCCACCCCCAACACACACCCACCCCCCAACACACACACTCCCCCACCCCCCAACACACACACCCCACCCCCAACACACACTCCCCACCCCCCAACTCACACTCTCATCCCCCAACACACCCCCACCCCCCAACACACACACCACCCACACCCCCAACACACACACTCCCAACCACCCCAACACACACACCCCACACCCCAACACAAACACTCCCCACCCCCCCAACACACACACTCCCCACCCCCCAACACACTCCCCACCCCCAACACACACATCCCACCCCCGACACACACACACCCCACACCCCCAACACACACACTCCCCACACCCCCAACACACACACTCCCCACACCCCCAACACACACACTCCCCACCCCCAACACACACTCACCCCCCCAACACACCCCCACCCCCAACACACTCCCCCCACACCCCAACACACACCCCCCACACACCCCAACACACACACCACCCCCCCCCCAACACACACACTCCCACCCCCCAACACACACCCCACCCCCCAACACACACACTCCCCACCCCCAACACACACACACCCCACACCCCCCAACACACACACCCCCCACACCCCCCAACACACACACTCCCAACCACCCCAACACACACACCCCACACCCCCAACACAAACACTCCCCACACCCCCCAACACACACACTCCCCACACCCCCAACACACACACTCCCACCCCAACACACACTCACCCCCCCCAACACACACAGACCCACCCCCCAACACACACTCCCCACACCCCCAACACACACACACCCCACCCCCAACACACACTCCCCCACACCCCAACACACACCCCCCACACACCCCAACACAAACACTCCCCACCCCCCCAACACACACACTCCCCACCCCCCAACACACCTCCCCACCCCCCCAACACACACACCCCACCCCCGACACACACAGACCCCACCCCCCAACACACACTCCCCACCCCCCCAACACACACACCCCACCCCCCGAACACACACACTCCCCACCCCCCAACACACACACACCCCATCCCCCCAACACACACACACCCCATCCCCCCAACACACACACTCCCCACCCCCCACCACACACACACCCCACCCCCAACACACACCCCACCCCCCCAACACACACACACACCCCCACCCCCCAACACACACACACCCCACACCCCATCCCCCAACACACACACACCCCATCCCCCAACACACACACACCCCATCCCCCCAACACACACACACCCCGCCCCCCCAACACACACACACCCCACTCCCCCAACACACACACACCCCATCCCCCAACACACACACACCCCCCATCCCCCCAACACACACACACCCCATCCCCCAACACACACACACCCCACCCCCCCCAACACACACACACCACACACACCTCAGCACACACACTCCATCCCCCAGCACACACACTGCCCAACCCCCCAACACACACACCACACCCCACCCCCAACACACACACACACCCCACCCCCAACACACACCACACACCCCACCCCCAACACACTAACCACCCCACCACCCCAACACACACACTCCCCACCCTCCCAACACACACCCACCCCACCCCCCAACAGACACACTCCCCCACCACCCCAACAGACACACCCCCCACCCCCCCAACGCACACACACCCCACCCCCAACACACACACCCCCCACACCCCCCAACACACACACCCCCCACACCCCCCAACACACACACTCCCAACCACCCCAACACACACACCCCCACACCCCCAACACAAACACTCCCCACCCCCCCAACACACACACTCCCCACCCCCAACACACTCCCCACCCCCCCAACACACACACCCCACCCCCGACACACACAGACCCCACCCCCCCAACACACACTCCCCACCCCCCCCAACACACGCACCCCCACCCCCGAACACACACACACCCCACCCCCCAACACACACACACCCCACCCCCCAACACACACACACCCCACCCCCAACACACACACACCCCCACCCCACCAACACACCCACACCCCCCAACACACACACTCCCCACCCCCCAAGTTACACACCCCCCACCCCCCCAACACACACTCCCCACCCCCACACACACACTCCCCACCCACCAACACACACCCCCCACCCCCCCCAACACACACCCCCCACCCCCCAACACACACTCCCAACCCCCCAGGTTACACACCCCCCACCCCCCAACACACACACCCCACCCTCCAACGCACACTCCTCACCCCCCCAACACACACCCCCCACCCCCCAACACACACCCCCCCCCCCCAACACACACACCCACACCCCCAACACACACATACCCCACCCCACAACACACACACACCACACCCCCAACCCCAACCACCCCCCCAACACACACACACCCCACCCCCCCAACACACACAACTCCCCACCCCCCAACACACACCCATCCCCCCAACACACACCCCACCCCCCAACACCCACTCCCCCCACACCCCCACACACACCACCACCACACCCCCCAACACACACCCCCCCACACCCCCCAACACACACACTCCCCACCCCCCCCAACACACACACCCCCACCCCCAACACACACATACCCCACCCCCAAACACACACACACCCCACACCCCCAACACACACACTCCCCCACCCCCCACACACATCCCCACCCCCCAACACCCCACACCCACAAACCCACAAACCCAACACCACACACACCAACACACACACACCCCACCCCCCCACACACACACCCCACCCCCAACACACACTCTCCACCCCCAACACACACAGACCCCCACCCCCCAACACACACACACCCCACCCCCCAACACACACACACCCCACCCCCAACACACACACTCCCCACCCCCCCCAACACACACACACCCCACCCCCAACACACACACACCCCTACCCCCCAACACACACACACCCCACCCCCCCAACACACACCCCACCCCCAACACACACTCTCCACCCCCAACACACACAGACCCCACCCCCCCAACACACACACACCCCACCCCCAACACACACACACACCCCACACCCCCATCCCCCAACACACCCCACACCCCATCCCCCCCCAACACACACACTCCCCCAACCCCACCACACACACACTCCCCACTCACCCAACACACACACTTCCCACCCCCAACACACACTCCCCACCCCAACACACACCCCACCCCCCAACACACACACACACCCCCACCCCCCAACACACACACACCCCCCACCCCCCAACACACACACACCCCCCCCACCCCCCAACACACACACACACCCCACACCCTATCCCCCAACACACACACACCCCACCCCCCCAACACACCACACTCCCCACCCCCCCAACACACACACACTCCCCACTCACCCAACACACACACACCCCACCCCCAACACACACCCCACCCCCCCAACACACACACACCCCACACCCCATCCCCCAACACACACACTCCCCCACCCCCCCAACACACACACTCCCCACCCCCCCAACACACACACTCCCCACCCCCCCAACACACACACTCCCCACCCCCCCAACACACACACACTCCCCATCCCCCCAACACACACACTCCCCACCCCGCCAACACACACACACCCCCACACCCCAACACACACACACCCCACACCCCAACACACACACACTCCCCCACCCCCCCCAACACACACACTCCCCACCCCCCAACACACACACTCCCCACCCCCCCCAACACACACACTCCCCACCCCCCCAACACACACACTCCCCACCCCCCAACACACACACACCCCACACCCCATCCCCCAACACACACACACTCCCCACCCCCCAACACACACACTCCCCACCCCCCCCAACACACACACACCCCACCCCCAACACACAAACCACCCACCACCCCAACACACACACACACCCCACCCCCAACACACTAACCACCCACCACCCCAACACACACACTCCCCACCCCCCACACACACACTCCCCACCCTCCCAACACACACCCACCCCACCCCCCAACAGACACACTCCCCACCACCCCAACAGACACACCCCCCACCCCCCTACACACACAGTCCCCACCCCCCACCCCCCTACACACACAGTCCCCACCCCCCAAACACACACTCTCCACCGCCACACACACACACCCCCACCCCCCCAACACACACACTCCCCACCCCCCAACACACACACTCCCCATCCCCCCCAACACACACACTCCCCCCACACCCCAACACACACACTCCCCCCACCCCCCAACACACACACTCCCCATCCCCCCAACACACACACTCCCCCCACACCCCAACACACACACTCCCCATCCCCCAACACACACACACTCCCCATCCCCCAACACACACACACTCCCCACCCCCCAACACACACACACCCCATCCCCCAACACACACACACCCCATCCCCCAACACACACACACTCCACCCCCCAACACACACACTCCCCACCCCCCAACACACACACTCCCCAACCCCCAACACACACACTCCCCAACCCCCAACACACACACTCCCCAACCCCCAACACACACACTACACTCCCCCCAACACACACCCCACCCCCAACACACACACTCCCCACCCCCCCCACACACACACTCCCCACCCCTCCACTCACCCACCACACACACACTCCCCACCCCCCAACACACACACTCCCCACCCCCCCACACACACACTCCCCACCCCTCCACTCACCACCACACACACACACTCCCCAACCCCCAAAACACACACATCCCACCCCCGCAACACACACCCGACCGCCCCAACACACTCCCCACCCCCCCACACACACACCCCCCATCCCCCACACACACACCCCACCCCCCAACACACACCCCACCCCCCACACACACACCCCCCATCCCCCACACACACACCCCACCCCCCAACACACACACCCCCACCCCCCCCCAACACACACACACCCCACACCTCCAACACACACTCCCCACCCCCCCCACACACACACCCCCACACACACCCCCACACACACCCCCACACACACCCCACCCACAACACACACACTCCCCACCCACAACACACACACTCCCCACCCACAACACAAACACACTCCGCCCAACACACACCCCCCACCCCCCAACACACACACACCACCCCCCCAACACACACACTCCCGACCCCCCAACACACACACACTCCCCAGCCCCAAAACACTCAACCCACCCCCCCCACAAACACACACCCCACCCCCAAAACACACACTCCCCAAACCCCCAACACACACACTCCCCACCCCCCCAACACACACTCCCCACACCCCAACACACATTGCCCACCCCCCCAACACACACACACTCCCCACCCCCCAACACACACACTCCCCACCCCCCCAACACACACTCCCCACACCCCAACACACATTGCCCACCCCCCAACACACACACACCCCGCACCCCCAACACACACACACCCCACACCCCCAACACACACACACCGCCCACCCCCCAACACAAACACACCCCACCCCCCCAACACACACACACTCCCCACCCCCCCAACACACACACACTCCCCACTCCCCACCCCCCCCAACACACACACACTCCCCACTCCCCCAACACACACACCCCAAACCCCCCACACAAAACCCCCACCCCCCCTACACACACACACCACATCCCAACACACACATACCCCACTCCCCCAACACACACCCCATCCCCAACACACACAGACTCTACCCCCCCACAACATACACACACCCCACCCCCCAACACACACCCCACACCTCCAACACACACACACCACATCCCAACACACACATACCCCACTCCCCCAACACACACCCCATCCCCAACACACACAGACTCTACCCCCCCCCACAACATACACACACCCCAACCCCCAACACACACCCCACACCTCCAACACACACACACACCCCACCCACCAACACCCCCCCCACCCCCCAACACACACACCGCCAACACACACTCCCCACCCCCCCCAACATACACACTCCCCACCCCCGCAACACAAACCCGACCACCCCCCAACACACTCCCCACCCCCAACACACACCCCACTCCCCACACACACACCCCACCCCCAACACACACCCCCCACCCCCCAATACACACACACTCCCCACCCCCCCCAACACACACTCTCCCACCCCCAAAACACTCAACCCACCCCCCCAAACACACACACCCCCACACACACCCCACCCGCAACACACACACTCCCCACTCCCCCAACACACACACCCCACACCCCCCACACAAAACCCCCACCCCCCCTACACACACACACCACATCCCAACACACACATACCCCACTCCCCCAACACACTCCCCATCCCCCAACACACACACCCCCCACCTCCCAACACACACACACACTCTACCCCCCCACAACATACACACACCCCCAACCCCCAACACACACACTCCAACCCCCCAAAACACACACATTCCACCCCCCAACACACTCACACACACTCCACCCCCAACACACACACACACACACTCCAAACCCCCAACACACACAGACACACACTCACACAATCACACACACAGACGCACACTCACTCACACACTCGTACAGACAGACACACACACCCAGACAGACACAGACACACACTCACACAGACAAACACACAGACTCAGACACACACTAATACAGTCACACGCACTCACACAGACACAGATACACACTCACACAGATACACACTCACACAGACACACACAGACACACACAGAGACACAGACACACACAGACACAGACACTCACACCGACACTCACACCGACACACAAACAAACACAGACACAGACACACAGACTCACACAGATACAGACACACACTCACACTCACACAGACACACATAGACACACACACACAGACACACATACTCACACAGACACAGATACAAACTCACACAGACACACACACTCTCACAAACACACACTCACATACACACACACAGACACACACACTCACAACAAACACACACTCACATACACTCACACAGACACACACACTCACACAGACACAGACACACACACACACACACACAGACACACACTCACACAGACACACACATTGACATAGACACACAGACACACTCACTCAGACACACACACACACTCACATAGACATTCACATATACAAACACTCTCACACAGACAACGCACACAGGCACATACACTCAAAAAGACACAAACACAGACATACACACTCACACAGACTCACACACAGACACACACAAACACTCACACAGACACACACAGAGACACAGACAAACACTCACACACAGGACACACACACACACAGACAGACACACACATACTCACACTCACATGCGTACTCACTCACATACACACAGATACACACACACACGCAGACACACACACACTCACACTCACACACACACACAAACTCACTCATACAGACACAATACACACTCACTCACACACACACCCACTCCCTCAGCACTGACCCTCCCACAGCACTGACCCTCCCATAGCACCGACCCTCCCATAGCACCCACTCCCTCAGCACTGACCCTCCCACAGCACTGACCCTCCCACAGCACTGACCCTCCCACAGCACCCGCTCCCTCAGCACTGACCCTCCCACAGCACCCGCTCCCTCAGCACTGACCCTCGCACAGCACCCACTCCCTCAGCACTGACCCTCCCACAGCACCCGCTCCCTCAGCACTGACCCTCGCACAGCACCCACTCCCCTCAGCACTGACCCTCCCACAGCACCCGCTCCCTCAGCACTGACCCTTGCACAGCACCCACTCCCTCAGCACTGACCCTCCCACAGCACTGACCCTCCCACAGCACCCCACTCCCTCAGCACTGACCCTCCCACAGCACCCGCTCCCTCAGCACTGACCCTCCCACAGCACCCACTCCCTCAGCACTGACCCTTCCGCAGCACCCCCTCCCTCAGCACTGACCCTCCCACAGCACCCACTCCCTCAACACTGCCCTCCCACAGCACCCACTCCCTCAGCACTGACCCTCGCACAGCACCCACTCCCTCAGCACTGACCCTCCCACAGCACACACTCCCTCAGCACTTACCCTCCCACAGCACCCACTCCCTCAGCACAGACCCTCCCACAGCACCCACTCCCTCAGCACTGACCCTCCCTCAGCACTGACCCTCCCACAGCACCCACTCCCTTAGCACTGACCCTCCCTCAGCACTGACCCTCCCTCAGCACTGACCTCCCACAGCACCCACTCCCTCAGCACTGACCCTCCCACAGCACCCACTCCTCAGCACTGACCCTCCCACAGCACTGACCCTCCCTCAGCACCCACTCCCTCAGCACTGACCCTCCCACAGCACCCACTCCCTCAGCACTGACCCTCCCACAGCACTGACCCTCCCTCAGCACCCACTCCCTCAGCACTGACCCTCCCTCAGCACTGACCCTCCCTCAGCACTGACCCTCCCATAGCACCCACTCCCTCAGCACTGACCCTCCCTCAGCACTGACCCTCCCTCAGCACTGACCCTCCCTCAGCACTGACCTCCCATAGCACCCACTCCCTCAGCACTGACCCTCCCTCAGCACTGACTCTCCCTCAGCACTGACCCTCCCTCAGCACTGACCCTCCCTCAGCACTGACCCCCTCTACACCCCAGTACAGCCACCTGTTTCGTCTGTCTCCCCGTTCTGCCCCAACTGCTCCCCCTAACAGTCGTTGAGGCGGTTGGGGTGGGGGGGTGGGGGTGGGGGGGGTGGTGTCCCAATGTGGCTGGACACCACTCTGCCCCACGAGTCCTGCCGCCCCGTTTCCCTGATCCGATTACACTTCGTTCCCAGTGCCCCTCCTTCGCCCTCCCTCCCCCCACCCCCCCCCCGGTCAAACCCGTAGGGTATACAGACACACCGGCCACTGTCCCGATCCCACCCAGAGAGGTGTGGACAGGATTACCCGAGCAGTGGGAGCAGGCGGTCAGTGTGGATGGACCTCTCAGACCGGAGGAAGGGTCCGTGTTCAGGTGTGCAAGGAGTCCTTCTCCCCCAGAGGGTGTAGGTTTGTGGAGAGGGGGTGGCGGGGGAAGATACAGAAGGGAAACGCATGAGGGGGGCATGGTACGGTCCGAACAGACCAGGTCTCTTCCCCCTGGGGTGGGGGAGTCCAGAACTGGAGGGGCGTAGGTTTAAGGTGAGGGGGGGGGGAAGATATAAAAGGGGGCCAAAGGTGTCTGTGTGTGGGGTGAGGGAGAATATGTCTGTGTGTGTGTGTGTGTGTGTGTGCGCGTGTGTGTGTGTGTGTGTGTGTGTGTGTTTGTGAGAGTGTGTGTGTGTGTGTGTGTGTGTTTGTGAGAGTGTGTGTGTGTGTCTGTGACTCTGTGTGTGTGTGTGTGTGAGTGTGTGTGAGTATGTGTGGGCATGTGTGAGTGTGTGTCTGTGAAAGTGGGAGTGTGAATATGTGTGTGTCTGTGTGAGTGTGAGTGTGAATATGTGTGTGTGTCTGTGAGAGTACGAGTGTGAATATGTGTGTGTGTCTGTGAGTGTGAGTGTGAATATGTGTGTGTGTCTGTGAGAGTACGAGTGTGAATATGTGTGTGTGTCTGTGAGTGTGAGTTGTGAATATGTGTGTGTGTCTGTGAGAGTACGAGTGTGAATATGTGTGTGTGTCTGTGTAAGTGTGAGTGTGAATATGTGTGTGTGTCTGTGAGAGTACGAGTGTGAATATGTGTGTGTGTCTGTGTGAGTACGAGTGTGAATAATGTGTGTGTGTCTGTGAGAGTACGAGTGTGAATATGTGTGTGTGTCTGTGAGAGTGGGAGTGAGTGTGTGTGTGTCTGTGTGAGTACGTGTGTGTGTCTGTGTCTGTGAAAGTGGGAGTGTGTGAGTGTGCGTGTCTGTGTCTGTGTGTGTGAGAGTGTGTGAGTATGTCTGTGCGTGTGTGAGTGTGTGTCTGTGAAAGTGCAAGTGTGAATATGTGTGTGTCTGTGAGATGTGGGAGTGTGTGAGTAATGTGTGTGCCTGTGTGAGTGTGATTGTGCACATGTGAGTGTGTGTGTGTGTGTGTGTGTATGAGGGTGGACAGGGTTTCGGGGTGTCTGTCTCTGAGGATGGATGGTCCCAAATGTAGAGGAGACCGCATCGGGAGCAACGGATACAATAAATGATATTGGTGGATGTGGAAGGCTCCTTTGGGGCCTTGGATAGAGGTGAGGGAGGAGGGGTGGGCGAAGGTTTTACAGTTCCTGCGGGTGGCAGGGGAGGGTGCAAGGATGGGAGGGTGGGTTGTTAGGGGGGGGGGGGGGGGGGCGTGGACCTGACCAGGTAGTCACGGAGGGAACGGTCTGTGTGTAAAGGGGTGGGGAGGGAGATATATCCCTGGGGGTGGGGTACGGGCTGAGCGCTGGCAAACGGGGGGACGAGACTGGGTCAGCTTTGCATGGGGCCCAGCACGGATGATTCAGGCCGAAGGGTCTGTTTTCGTGCCGTACGTCTCTGTGACTGTGTGACTCTTAAGTGATGATGGGAGGGAGGGGGGAGAGAGAGAACGAGAGAGGGGGGAGAGAGAGAACGAGAGAGAGGGAGGAGAGAGGGAGAGAGGGGGGGGGGGGGGGGGGGGCAGGGAGAGGGTGAGAGAGAGAACGAGAAAGAGAGAGATAGAGAGAGAGAGGACGAGAGTGCAGGGTCAGTACAAGACTGAGAGACTCTGCAGCTAATCAGCTGAACTCCAGAGCTAAGCTATAATGAGTTTGCAGACTCTGGAACGGGGGGAGGAGGGCAGTGGGGGGGGGGGGTGGTGAAGCTGCTCCTCTGAGTGCCCACGTCTCATTAGGAGCAGACAGGGAGAGAGGGGGACACGCTAATTGTCGGAACACGCACTCTCACACACACAGGACACACACACAGACATACACTCTCACACAAAGACACACACCACACTCACGCAGACACACACGTGCACACCACACCCACAGACACACCCACAGACACATGCACACACGTACACATACACTGACACGCACATAGACACATACACACACAGACAGACACACACACACAGGCACACGCAAACACTGACACATGCACATATGTACACATATACACACACACAGACACACACATACAGACAGACACAGGCACATACACACACACACACACACACAGACACATACACACACACACAGACACATGCACCCACGTACACACACAGACAGACACACACACACACGCACACACAGACACATGCACCCACGTACACAGACACATGCACACACATACACAGACAGACAGACACACAGGCCCATACCCACACACACAGACACATGCACACACGTACACAGACTGACACACAGACACATACACACACACACACATACAGACAGACACATGCACACACACACATACAGACAAACAGACACACACACACACACACACAGCCCAGGGTCAGATTGTGACTGCAGACCGCTCGTTATCTGAGTCCGAAGAGTGTGCGATGCTGGAAAAGCTGTGTCCGAGAAGCGGGAGGAGCGCTGCGTCAGGGATGTGGGGTGGTGGGGCACAATGTTGTGTGTGGGGGGCGGGGGGGGGGGCGGGGGGGGGAGGGGAGCTGAGACAGATGTGGGGCTGGGGGCCAAAGAAAAAGGTGGATGAGAAGGTCAACGCAGGTGGGAGCGAAAGGTGATAGGTCGGAGGGAGGGGTGGGGGTGGAGGGTGGAGTGGGGATAGGTGGGAGGAACGTTCAAGAGGTTGGAACTGGGGTAAGGTAGGGGGGAGGGGGAGGTGAGGAAACTGGTGAAGTCCACCTTGTTGCCCCGGGGTTGGAGGGTCCCAGGAGGTTCTGAGGCGTTCTGCACCCAGGCGTTGGGTGGTGAGGGAGCAGCGATGGGGGGGAGACCCAGAACCTGCCTGTCCTCGGCAGAGGGGGGCGGGGGAGTTAGTGTTTATACCGGGGTGGGGGGGGGGGGGGCATTGGGGTTGGTGGGTACGGGGTGTCCCAGAGATGTTCTCCAGAGAACGCCCGACACCCCCTCCCTATCTCTGTGTGGTCACCCCCCTCCAGCCCCCTACCCCCCTCCCTATCTCTGTGTGTGTCACCCCCCTACACCCCCTCCCTATCTCTGTGTGTGTCACCCCCCTACACCCCCTCCCTATCTCTGTGTGTGTCACCCCCCTACACCCCCTCCCTATCTCTGTGTGTGTCACCCCCCTACACCCCCTCCCTATCTCTGTGTGTGTCACCCCCCTACACCCCCTCCCTATCTCTGTGTGTATCACCCCCTCCAGCCCCCTACACCCCCTCCCTATCTCTGTGTGTGTCACCCCCCTACACCCCCTCCCTATCTCTGTGTGTGTCACCCCCCTACACCCCCTCCCTATCTCTGTGTGTGTCACCCCCCTCCAGCCCCCCTACACCCCCTCCCTATCTCTGTGTGTGTCACCCCCCTCCACCACCCCCCTACACCCCCTCCCTATCTCTGTGTGTGTCACCCCCCTCCAGCCCCCTACACCCCCTCCCTATCTCTGTGTGTGTCACCCCCCTCCAGCCCCCTACACCCCCTCCCTATCCCTGTGTGTGTCACCCCCCTACACCCCTCCCTATCTCTGTGTATGTCACCCCCTCCAGCCCCCTACACCCCTCCCTATCTCTGTGTGTGTCACCCCCCTCCAGTCCCCTACACCCCCTCCCTATCTCTGTGTGTGTCACCCCCCCACCCCCTCCCTATCTCTGTGTGTGTCACCCCCCACACCCCTCCCTATCTCTGTGTGTGGTCACCCCCCCTCCAGCCCCCTACACCCCCTCCCTATCTCTGTGTGTGTCACCCCCCTCCAGCCCCCTACACCCCCTCCCTATCTCTGTGTGTGTCACCCCCCTCCACCCCCCTACACCCCCTCCCTATCTCTGTGTGTGTCACCCCCCTCCAGCCCCCTACACCCCCCTCCCTATCTCTGTGTGTGTCACCCCCCTCCAGCCCCCTACACCCCCTCCCTATCTCTGTGTGTGTTCACCCCCCCCACACCCCCTCCCTATCTCTGTGTGTGTCACCCCCCTACACCCCCTCCCTATCTCTGTGTGTGTCACCCCCCTACACCCCCTCCCTATCTCTGTGTGTGTCACCCCCCCCCACACCCCCTCCCTATCTCTGTGTGTGTCACCCCCCTACACCCCCTCCCTATCTCTGTGTGTGTCACCCCCCTACACCCCCTCCCTATCTCTGTGTGTGTCACCCCCCCTCCAGCCCCCCTACACCCCCTCCCTATCTCTGTGTGTGTCACCCCCCTCCAGCCCCCTACACCCCCTCCCTATCTCTGTGTGTGTCACCCCCCTCCAGCCCCCTACACCCCCTCCCTATCTCTGTGTATCACCCCCCTCCAGCCCCCTACACCCCCTCCCTATCTCTGTGTGTGTCACCCCCTACACCCCCTCACCTATCTCTGTGTGTGTCACCCCCTCCTGCCCCCCTACACCCCCTCCCTATCTCTGTGTGTGTCACCCCCCCTACACCCCCTCCCTATCTCTGTGTGTGTCACCCCCCTCCAGCCCCTACACCCCCTCCCTATCTCTGTGTGTGTCACCCCCCTACACCCCCTCCCTATCTCTGTGTGTGTCACCCCCCTACACCCCCTTCCCCTATCTCTGTGTGTGTCACCACCTACCACCCCCTCCCCTATCTCTGTGTATCTCACCCCCTCCTGCCCCCTACACCCCCCCTCCTGAAGTCTCAGGGTTAATAGGTCACCACTAAGCCATTACCTTCCCTCGGCCTCCTGTTCTCTGGGATTTCAGAACCTCTTCCGTCCCTCTCTCCTCCTCAAACCCGGCTTGTCTGGTCGGATTTGTGTTGGTCCTGGTTGCCAGTAACATTTCCCCCGACCATTCATCAAGTCACAGTGTTCCTGTGGTGACCCGGGGTGAGGGAGTGAAACGCTGTCAACATCCTGGGGGTTACCGTCTCCAATGGGAGGGAGAGGAATCTAAACCATCGCCCCCTTGATGTTCAATGGTGTTACCGTCACTGAATCCCCCTCCCCCCCCCACTATCAACATCCTGGGGGTTACCATCTCCAACAAGAGAGAGAGAGAGAATCTAACCATCGCCCCCTTGATGTTCAATGGTGTTACCGTCACTGAATCCCCTTTCCCCCCCACTATCAACATCCTGGGGGTTTACCGTCTCCAACGAGAGAGAGAGAGAATCTAACCATCGCCCCCCCCTTGATGTTCAATAGTGTTACTGTCACTGAATCCCCCTTCCCCCACTATCAACATCCTGGGGGTTACCGTCTCCAACGAGAGAGAGAGAGAATCTAACCATCGCCCCCTTGGATGTTCAATGGTTTTACCGTCACTGAATCCCCTTTCCCCCCCCACTACCAACATCCTGGGGGTTCCCATTGAGCAGAAAACTGAACTGGACCCAGCCCCATATCAATCCTGTGGCTCCAGGAGCAGGTCAGAGGCTGGGAATCCTGCAGCGAGTGACTCCCCTCCCCTCCTGACTCTGAAACGAAGCATGTGTATCCCCCACCTCCCCCGCTCAGCCGTTGGTCAGCCATGTTGGGTGCAGAGATGTGGGAACCAGACATCCTGCCTTCCAACTGAAGGAAGACAACAACGCAAAGGGGGCGGGGTCAGGGGGGGGGGCAACCAGTAACGTCCGGTCTTCCCCTCCATCCTCAACCCCTACACTTTCTTTGTCACTGAGTTAAAAATCACACAACACCAGTTATCGTCCAACAGGTTTATTTGGAAGCGCACTAGCTTTTCGGAGCGACGCTCCTTCACCAGGTGGTAGTGGAGGGTAAGATTGTAGGACAGAATTTATAGCAAAAGATTAGTGTCATGCAACTGCAATGATATATTGCACAAACCTGGATTGTTGTGAGGTCTTTCAGCCTTTGGAATGGGTTGCAGCTTTCAGTTCATTAATATGTAAATCCAGAATTTATTTCAAGTCACATTCCTGAGACAAATTTAAGGTTTTACAGCAAAAGGTGACACCTCGGCTCAGACCTCACCCCAACCGCCCCGCCTCCCCCCCCGTATTGCATTGTCTGAGTCTGTCTGTATCCTGATCTTTGTGACTGTGTGTGTGTGTGTGTCTGTGTGAGAGTGTGTGTGTGTCTGTGAGTGTGAGTTTGTGCGTTTGTCAGTGTGCACACGTGTATGAGTGTGTGAGAGAGACGGTGTGCACGTGTGAGTTGTGCGCACATGCATGCACTTGGGTGAGTGTGAGTGTAACAGTGTGTTTGCACGTGGGTGAGTGTGAGTGTAACAGTGTGTTTGCACGTGGGTGAGTGTGAGTGTAACAGTGTGTTTGCACGTGGGTGAGTGTGTGTATGAATGTATATGTGCATGAGACTGAGTGTTTGTGGGTGTGTGTGTGTGTGTGCGCGAGTGAGTGTATGTGAGCGTGTGCGAGTGCAAAAATGAGTGTGTGCGTGCGCATGTGTGAGTGCGTGTATGAGTGTAAGAGTGTGTGCGCGGCGCGCATGTGTGCGAGTGAGTGTGTGTGTGCACGTGTGAGTGAGTGTATGACTGAGAGTGTGTGCGCGCGCGTGCATATGAGTGTGTGTGTATATGAGTGTGGGTGTGTATATGAGTGGGTGTGTGTATCTGAGTGGGTGTGTATATGAGTGGGTGTGTATATGAGTGGGTGTGTATATGAGTGGGTGTGTATATGAGTGGGTGTGTATATGAGTGGGTGTGTATATGAGTGTGTGTGCATGCGAATGCATGTATGCGTCTGTGACTGAATGTGTGTGTCTGTGCAAGTGTGTGTGTGTGTGTGTATATGGGCCCAGGGGTGTGTGTGTGTGTGTGTGTGTGTGTGTGTATGAGAATGTGCCCAGGGTGTGTGTGTGTGCCCAGGGTGTGTGTGTGTGCGCACGTGTGCATGCATGTGTCGCGCCCAGGGTGTGTATATGTGCCCAGGGGTGAGTGTGTGTGCCCAGGGTGTGTGTGTATGTGCCCAGGGTGTGTGTGTGTGTATGGCCCAGTGTGTGTGTGTATGTATGTGCCCAGGGTGTGTGTGTATGTATTGCCCAGGGTGTGTGTATGTATGTGCCCAGTGTGTGTGTGTATGTATGTGCCCAGGGTGTGTGTATGTATGTGCCCAGGGTGTGGTGTGTGTATGTGCCCAGTGTGTGTGTGTATGTGCCCAGTGTGTGTGTGTAGTATGTGCCCAGGGTGTGTGTATGTATGTGCCCAGTGTGGTGTGTATGTGCCCAGGGTGTGTGTGCATGCCCAGGGTGTGTGTGCCCAGGGTGTGTGTGTGTGTATGTGCCCAGTGTGTGTTTGTGTGCCCAGGGTGGTGTGTGTATGTGCCCAGGGTGTGTGTGTGTGTGTGTATGTGCCCAGGGTCGTGTGTGTTTGCATCTGTGCGAGTGTGTGTGTGTGTATGTGCCCAGGGTGTGTGTATGTGTGCATGTGCCCAGGGTGTGTGTGTGTGTAAATATGTGCCCAGGGTGTGTGTGTGTTTGTGCGCACCCAGGGTGTGTGTATGTGCCCAGGGTGTGTGTGTGTAAATATGTGCCCAGGGTGTGTGTGTGTAAAACATGTGCCAGGGTGTGTGTGTGTTTTGTGCGCACCCAGGGTGTGTGTATGTGAGTGTGTGTGCATCTGCCCAAGGTGTTTGTGTGTAAATATGTGCCCAGGGTGTGTGTGTGTGTATATGTGCCCAGGTTGTGTGTGTGCGCACGTGCGCCCAGGGTGTGTGTGTGTGTGTATGTGCCCCAGGGTGTGTGTGTGTGTATGTGCCCCAGGGTGTGTGTGTGTATATGTGCCCCAGGGTGTGTGTGTATATGTGCCCCAGGGTGTGTGTGTGTGCCCCAGGGTGTGTGTGTATATGTGCCCCAGGGTGTGTGTGTGTATGTATGTGCCCAGGGTGTGTGTGTATATGTGCCCCAGGGTGTGTGTGTGTGTGTATGTATGTGCCCAGGGTGTGTGTATGTGCCCAGGGTGTGTGTGCATGCCCAGGGTGTGTGTATGTGCCCAGGATGTGTGTGCATGCCCAGGGTGTGTGTGCCCAGGGTGTGTGTGTGTGTATGTGCCCAGTGTGTGTTTGTGTGCCCAGGGTGTGTGTGCATATATGCCCAGGGTGTGTGTGTGGTGTGTGTGTGTGTGTGTGTGTGTGTATGTGCCCAGGGTGTGTGTGTTTGCATCTGTGCGAGTGTGTGTGTGTGTATGTGCGTCTGTGCGAGTGTGTGTGTATGTGCCCAGGGTGTGTGTGTGTGTGTGTGTGTATGTATGCCCCAGGGTTTGTGTGTATGTGCCCAGAGTGTGTGTGTGTGTGTATGTGCCCAGGGTGTGTGTGTGTGTGTGTGTGTGTGTATGTGCCCAGGGTGTGTGTGTTTGCATCTGTGCGTGTGTGTGTGTATGTATGTGCCCAGGGTGTGTGTATGTGCGTCTGTGCGAGTGTGTGTGTATGTGCCCAGGGTGTGTGTGTGTATGTGCCCAGGGTGTGTGTATGTCCGTCTGTGCGAGTGTGTGTGTGTGCCCAGGGTGAGTGCGTGTGTGTGTATGTGCCCAGGGTGTGTGTATGTGCGAGTGTGTATGTGCCCAGGGTGTGTGTGTGTGTATGTATGTGCCCAGGGTGTGTGTATATATGCCCAGGGTGTGTGTGTGTAGTGTGCCCAGTGGTGTGTGTGTATGTGCCCAGTGTGTTGTGTATGTATGTGCCCAGGGTGTGTGTGTGTATGTGCCCAGGGTGTGTGTATGTGCCCAGGGTGTGTGTGCATGCCCAGGGTGTGTGTGCCCAGGGTGTGTGGTGTGTGTATGTGCCCAGTGTGTGTTTGTGTGGCCCAGGGTGTGGTGTGTGGTGTGTGTGTATGTGCCCAGGGTGTGTTGTGTTTGCAATCTGTGCGAGTGTGTGTGTGTGTATGTGCCCAGGGTGTGTGGTATGTGTGCATGTGCCCAGGGTGTGTGTGTGTGTAAATATGTGCCCAGGGTGTGTGTGTGTTTGTGCGCACCCAGGGTGTGTGTATGTGCCCAGGGTGTGTGTGTGTAAATATGTGCCCAGGGTGTGTGTGTGTTTGTGCGCACCCAGGGTGTGTGTATGTGAGTGTGTGAGTGTGTGTGCATCAGCCCAAGGTGTTTGTGTGTAAATATGTGCCCAGGGTGTGTGTGTGTGTATATGTGCCCAGGTTGTGTGTGTGCGCACGTGCGCCCAGGGTGTGTGTGTGTGTGTGTGTGTATGTGCCCCAGGGTGTGTGTGTATGTGCCCCAGGGTGTGTGTGTATATGTGCCCAGGGTGTGTGTGTGTGCCCCAGGGTGTGTGTGTATATGTGCCCCAGGGTGTGTGTGTGTATGTATGTGCCCAGGGTGTGTGTGTATATGTGCCCAGGGTGTGTGTATGTGCCCAGGGTGTGTGTGTATATGTGCCCCAGGGTGTGTGTGTGTGTATGTATGTGCCCAGGGTGTGTGTGTATATGTGCCCCAGGGTGTGTGTGTGTATGTGCCCCAGGGTGTGTGTGTGTGTATGTATGTGCCCAGGGTGTGTGTGTATATGTGCCCCAGGGTGTGTGTGTGTATGTATGTGCCCAGGGTGTGTGTGTGTGTGTATGTATGTGCCCAGGGTTGTGTATGTGCCCAGGGTGTGTGTGCATGCCCAGGGTGTGTGTATGTGCCCAGGATGTGTGTGCATGCCCAGGGTGTGTGTGTGTGTATGTGCCCAGTGTGTGTTTGTGTGCCCAGGGGTGTGTGTGCATATGTGCCCAGGGTGTGTGTGTGTGTATGTGCCCAGGGTGTGTGTGTGTGTATGTGCCCAGGGTGTGTGTGTTTGCATCTGTGCGAGTGTGTGTGTGTGTATGTGCCCAGGGTGTGTGTATGTGCGTCTGTGCGAGTGTGTGTGTAATGTGCCCAGGGTGTGTGTGTGTGTGTATGTGCCCCAGGGTGTGTGTGTGTATGTGCCCAGGGTGTGTGTGTTTGCATCTGTGCGTGTGTGTGTGTGTATGTATGTGCCCAGGGTGTGTGTATGTGCGTCTGTGCGAGTGTGTGTGTATGTGCCCAGGGTGTGTGTGTGTATGTCCGTCTGTGCGAGTGTGTGTGTGTGCCCAGGGTGAGTGTGTGTGTGTGTATGTGCCCAGGGGTTTATGTATGTGCCCAGGGTGTGTGTGTGTGTATATATATGTGCCCAGGTTTGTGTATATGTGCCCAGGGTGTGTGTGTGTGTGTGCATCTGTGCGAGTGTGTGTGTGTGTGTGTGTGTGTGCCCAGGGTGAGTGTGTGCACCCAGGGTGTATGTGTGTATATATATGTGCCCAGGGTTTGTGTGTATATTTGTGCCCTGTGTGTGTGTGTGTATATGTGCCCAGGGTTTATGTGTATGTGCCCAGGGTGTGTGTATGTGCCCATGGGTGTGTGTGTGTGTGTGTGTGTGTGTATGTGCATCTGTGCGAGTGTGTGTGTGTGTGTGTATATATATGTGCCCAGGGTTTGTGTGTATATTTGTGCCCTGTGTGTGTGTGTATATGTGCCCAGGGTTTATGTGTATGTGCCCAGGGTGTTTGTGTTTGCATCTGTGCGAGTGTGTGTGTGTGTATGTGTATATGTGCATGTGCGTCTGTGCGAGTGTGTGTGTGCGCCCAGGGTGTGTGTGTGTGTGTGTATGTGCCCAGGGTGTGTGTGTGTGTGCATCTGTGTGTGTGTGTGTGTATGTGCATCTGTGCGAGTGTGTGTGTGTATGTGCCCAGGGGTGTGTATGTGCCCAGTGTGTATATATATGCCCAGGGTGTGTGTATGTGTGTGTATGTGCATCTGTGCGAGTGTGTGTGTGTGTGTATATATATATGCCCCAGGGTTTGTGTGTATATATGTGCCCTGTGTGTGTGTGTATGTGCCCAGGGCGTGTGTGTATATATGCCCAGGGTGTGTGTGTGTTTGTGCGCACCCAGGGTGTGTGTATGTGTGTGTGCGCGCGCCCAGGGTGTGTGTGTGTGTGTCCTATGTGCCCAGGGGGTGTGTAAGATGGGGTTTGACCTGGTGATGCTATCAGCCTGCCGTTCCGAATGGCCTCACTGCAGTCGGAGACTATCCCTTTGGAATAAAGAGCGGATCTTGTTCA
>NC_092791.1:34177521-34195629 GCF_047496795.1 Chiloscyllium punctatum | reverse complement strand
GGGAGGGAGTGAGGGAGAGGGAGAGGGAGTGAAGGAGAGGGAGTGAAGGAGAGGGAGTGAAGGAGAAGGGAGGGATTAAGGGAGAGGGGAGGGAGTGAGGGAGAGGGAGTGAAGGAGACGGAGAGGGAGTGAGGGAGAGGTGAGGGAGTGAAGGAGACGGGGAGGGAGAGAAGGAGACGGAGAGGGAGTGAGGGAGAGAAGGAGACGGGGAGGGAGAGAAGGAGACGGGGAGGGAGAGAAGGAGAGGGAGAGGGAGTGAGGGAGAGGGAGAGGGAGTGAAGGAGGGGGAGGGAGTGAAGGAGGGGGAGGGAGTGAGGGAGAGGGAGAGGGAGTGAAGGAGAGGGGAGGGAGTGAGGGAGAGGGAGAGGGAGTGAAGGAGAGGGAGGGAGTGAGGGAGAGAAGGAGAGTGGAGGGAGTGAGGGAGAGGGAGAGGGAGTGAAGGAGAGGGGAGGGAGTGAGGGAGAGGAAGAGGGAGTGAAGGAGTGGGAGGGAGTGAGGGAGAGGGGAGGGAGTGAGGGAGAGGGAGAGGGAGTGAAGGAGAGGGAGAGGGAGTGAGGGAGAGGGAGTGAGGGAGAGGAGGAGGAGAAGGAGAGAAGGAGAGAGGAGGGAGTGAAGGAGAGTGGAGGGAGTGAGGGAGAGGGAGTGAAGGAGAGGGAGAAGGAGAGAAGGAGAGAGGAGGGAGAGGGGGAGGGAGTGAGGGAGAGGGGGAGTGAGTGAGGGAGAGGGGGAGGGAGTGAGGGAGAGGGGGAGGGAGTGAAGGAGAGGGAGAGGGAGTGAGGGAGAGGGAGTGAGGGAGAAGGAGAGAAGGAGAGAGGAGGGAGTGAAGGAGAGTGGAGGGAGTGAGGGAGAGGGACTGAAGGAGAGGGAGAAGGAGAGAAGGAGAGGTGAGGGAGAGGGGGAGTGAGTGAGGGAGAGGGGGAGTGAGTGAGGGAGAGGGGGAGTGAGTGAGGGAGAGGGGGAGGGAGTGAGGGAGAGGGGGAGTGAGTGAGGGAGAGGTGAGATAGAGGGGGAGGGAGAGGGAGAGTTTAGACTGAGGGGAGAGGCAGATACCCTCGAGAGGGACGCCAAGGGTGGGTCCAACTCCCCCCACCCCCTCCACCCAGTGTCCCCCCACCCCCCCCCCCCCCCCTTTCCACCCCCCCCCCCCCAATACCTTCTCACTCCCAGCGAGGTCCACCAGGTAGAGTTTACCACTGAGTTTCTGCTCAGTCTCGACGTTCTCTTGTTTGATATTGATCAGGAAGATACTGTGACTGCGGGAGCTGTGTTCATTCATGTCTGAAACGATAGGGTCCCCGAGGGGGTGGGGAGAGATTATTGAGGGAGGGGGGTGGGGGAGGCATGAGGAGAGTAGTGGGGGGTGGGGAAGACAAAACAGGGTCTTCATTACCAACTTCAGATCCCACCTTCATAACCAGGATAACAAATGCTCCACTAACCACAGTGTGCGTAGTTCCCCGGTCAGACGCACACTCGGAGCACCGTGCACAGTTCCCCGGTCTCCCCTGGGTCAGACCCACACTCGGAGCACCGTGCACAGTTCCCCGGTCTCCCCTGGGTCAGACCCACACTCGGGGCACCGTGCACAGTTCCCCGGTCTCCCCTCGGTCAGACCCACATTCGGAGCACCGTGCACAGTTCCCCGGTATCCCCTGGGTCAGACCCACACTCGGAGCACCGTGCACAGTTCCCCGGTCTCCCCTGGGTCAGACCCACACTCGGAGCACCGTGCACAGTTCCCCGGTCTCTCCCCTCGGTCAGACCCACACTCGGAGCACCGTGCACAGTTCCCCGGTCTCCCCTCGGTCAGACCCACACTCGGTGCACCGTGCACAGTTCCCCGGTCTCCCCTCGGTCAGATCCACACTCGGAGCACCGTGCACAGTTCCCCGGTCTCCAGTTCCCTGGTCTCTCCCCTCGGTCAGACCCACACTCGGAGCACCGTGCACAGTTCCCCGGTCTCTCCCCTCGGTCAGACCCACACTCGGAGCACCGTGCACAGTTCCCCGGTCTCCCCTCGGTCAGACCCACACTCGGTGCACCGTGCACAGTTCCCCGGTCTCCCCTCGGTCAGATCCACACTCGGAGCACCGTGCACAGTTCCCCGGTCTCCAGTTCCCCGGTCTCTCCCCTCGGTCAGACCCACACTCGGAGCACCGTGCACAGTTCCCCGGTCTCTCCCTTCGGTCAGACCCACACTCGGAGCACCGTGCACAGTTCCCCGGTATCCCCTGGGTCAGACCCACACTCGGAGCACCGTGCACAGTTCCCCGGTCTCCCCTCGGTCAGACCCACACTCGGAGCACCGTGCACAGTTCCCCGGTCTCCCCTCGGTCAGACCCACACTCGGTGCACCGTGCACAGTTCCCCGGTCTCTCCCCTCGGTCAGACCCACACTCGGAGCACCGTGCACAGTTCCCCGGTCTCCAGTTCCCTGGTCTCTCCCCTCGGTCAGACCCACACTCGGAGCACCGTGCACAGTTCCCCGGTCTCTCCCCTCGGTCAGACCCACACTCGGAGCACCGTGCACAGTTCCCCGGTCTCCCCTCGGTCAGACCCACACTCGGTGCACCGTGCACAGTTCCCCGGTCTCCCCTCGGTCAGATCCACACTCGGAGCACCGTGCACAGTTCCCCGGTCTCCAGTTCCCCGGTCTCTCCCCTCGGTCAGACCCACACTCGGAGCACCGTGCACAGTTCCCCGGTCTCTCCCTTCGGTCAGACCCACACTCGGAGCACCGTGCACAGTTCCCCGGTATCCCCTGGGTCAGACCCACACTCGGAGCACCGTGCACAGTTCCCCGGTATCCCCTCGGTCAGACCCACACTCGGAGCACCGTGCACAGTTCCCCGGTCTCTCCCCTCGGTCAGACCCACACTCGGAGCACCGTGCACAGTTCCCCGGTCTCCCCTCGGTCAGACCCACACTCGGAGCACCGTGCACAGTTCCCCGGTCTCCCCTCGGTCAGACCCACACTCGGAGCACCGTGCACAGTTCCTCGGTCTCCCCTCGGTCAGACCCACACTCAGAGCACCGTGCACAGTTCCCCGGTCTCTCCCCTCGGTCAGACCCACACTCGGAGCACCGTGCACAGTTCCCCGGTCTCCCCTCGGTCAGACCCACACTCGGGGCACCATGCACAGTT
Organism: Chiloscyllium punctatum; assembly: GCF_047496795.1. Taxonomy (NCBI): domain Eukaryota; kingdom Metazoa; phylum Chordata; class Chondrichthyes; order Orectolobiformes; family Hemiscylliidae; genus Chiloscyllium; species Chiloscyllium punctatum. The sequence goes on along the minus strand of NC_092791.1, from coordinate 34,192,484 downwards.
CCCCGGTCTCCCCCCGGTCAGACCCACACTCGGAGCACCGTGCACAGTTCCCCGGTCTCCCCTCGGTCAGACCCACACTCGGAGCACCGTGCACAGTTCCCCGGTCTCCCCCTCGGTCAGACCCACACTCGGAGCACCGTGCACAGTTCCCCGGTCTCCCCCTCGGTCAGACCCACACTCGGAGCACCGTGCACAGTTCCCCGGTCTCCCCTCGGTCAGACCCACACTCGGAGCACCGTGCACAGTTCCCCGGTCTCCCCTCGGTCAGACCCACACTCGGAGCACCGTGCACAGTTCCCCGGTCTCCCCCCGGTCAGACCCACACTCGGAGCACCGTGCACAGTTCCCCGGTCTCCCCTCGGTCAGACCCACACTCGGAGCACCCACAGATCCACGATGTCTTGTGCTACACAGCAGAAACTGTCCGTGAGGTCGCACGTAAGACCATTCGGCCCGTCAAACCTGGCGAAATGTTTCTCAACCCCATTCCTCTGCCTTCGCCCTCTGATCCTGACGGATCAGGAACATCTCTATCCTGCTCTTAGCGACACTCAATGACCCTCCCTCCACAACCCCCCCAGCAGCAGTGAGTCCCACAGCCCCCCTGCCCTGCAGACGAAGAGATTGCCCCCCTCCTCTTCCCCCCTAAAGAGTCGCCCTGAGACTGTGCCCTTGTGCCCCAGTCTCCCCTGAAACATCTTCTGCACGTCCACTGTATCCTCGCCCCTTGGTGTTCAGTCAGATCGTCCCTTCACCCCCCCCCTAAACTCCATCGGCCAAGCACCCAGAGTCCTCAACCACCCCTGCTACGACGCACCCTTCATCGCTGGGATCTGTCCCGTGACCCTCCTGCGACACCAGCACGTCCCTCCTCAGACACGGGACCCCAGGCAGCTCCCGATATTCCACGTGTGGTCCGACCAGAGCCTCTGACCAGCTCGGCCTGAGCGCTGACGTTGCATTTGCCTTCCTGCGCGTTCACCTGAAGAGAATTCCAAACCGGGCCTCCTCCTATTTCCGACCCCCCCTTTCCCCAGTTCAGCGTATAGCCCACGCCTCCGAGCTTCCCCGCAAAGTGCGGACCCTCACAGTCCCCCACATTGTGTTCCGCCCCCCCCCCCACTTCTGTGGAAGCAGAGTACCTATTCAGCCCCTCCTCTGTCATTTCTTCACTGTCCCATTCCTAATTAGACTCATAGAGAGGTGCAACACGGGAACAGACCCTTCGGTCCAACCTGTCCGTGCTGACCCAGATACCCCAAACCCAATCTAGTCCCCACCAACCAGCACCTGTCCCATATCCCCCCAAACCCTTCCTATTCATATACCCATCCAAATGCCTCTTAAATGTTGTAATTGTACCAGCCTCCACCACATCCTCTGGCAGCTCATTCCACACACGTACCACCCTCTGGGGGAAAAAGTTGCCCCTTAGGTCCCTTTTATATCTTTCCCCTCTCACCCTAAACCTATGCCCCTCTACTTCTGGACTCCCCCACCCCAGGGAAAAGACCTTGTCTATTTACCCTATCCACACCCCCCTTGTGATTTTATAAACCTCTATAAGGTCACCCCTCAGCCTCCGACGCTCCAGGGAAAACAGCCCCAGCCTGTTCAGCCTCTCCCTGTAGCTCAGATCCTCCAACCCTGGCAACATCCTTGTAATTCTTTTCTGAACCCTTTCAAGTTTCACAACATCTTTCCGATAGGAAGGAGACCAGAATTGCATGCAATATCCCAACAGTGGCCCCCTAACCAATGTCCTGTACAGCCGCAACATGACCTCCCAAATCCTGTACTCAATACTCTGACCAATAAAGCATACCAAATGCTGCCTTCACTATCCTATCTACCTGCAACTCCACTTTCAAGGAGCTATGAACCTGCACTCCAAGGTCTCTTTGTTCAGCAACACTCCCCAGGACCTTCCCATTAAGTGTATAAGTCCTGCTAAGATTTGCTTTCCCAAAATGCTGCCCCTCACATTTATCTGAATTAAACTCCATCTGCCACTTCTCAGCCCATTGGCCCATCTGGTCCAGATCCTGTTGTAATCTGAGGTAACCCTCTTCGCTGTCCACTACACCTCCAATTTTGGGGTCACCTGTAATTCTCCAGCCTCCCGTCCAGATCTCCAATGTCCACTGTTGCCTCTGTCTTTCACATCTCTTAGAGAAAGCTTTTCCCTTCCCCTTCTATATTACTAGCTCACCTCGTTTTCTTCACCTTCCTGTTCAATGATCTTGGTTCTTAAGTGCAAAAGTCCCTCGAAGTTGCCACCCAAGTGGTTCGGGTTGTTACGAAAGCATATGGTGTTTTGGTTTTCATTAACAGGGGGATCGAGTTTAAGAGCCGCGAGGTTTTGCTGCAGCTCCACAAGTCCCTGGTGAGACCACACTTGGAATATTGTGTCCGGTTCTGGTCGCCCGACTATCGGAAAGATACAGAGGTTTTGGAGAGGGGTGCGAAGAAGGTTTACCAGGAAGCTGCCTGGGCTGGAAGGCTTGCCTTATGAAGAGAGGTTGAATAAGCTCGGACTTTTCTCTCTCTGGAGAGACGGAGGGAGAGAGGAGACCTGATCGAGGTGTACACGATAACGAGAGGCATGGCTAGAGGCAATAGCCAGAGACTTCTCCCCCAGGGGCAGGACTGACTGGCACGAGGGCTCATAGTGTTGAGATATTAGGGGAAAGGTGTAGAGGGGACGGCAGAGGGAGGTTCTTTATGCAGAGAGTTGTGAGAACATGGAATGCGTTCCCAGCGGTGATGGAAATAGAGTCATTGGGGACATCGAAGGGACTGCTGGCCGTACCCATGGAGAGCAGTGAGGTGGGGGGTGCGTAGGTTGAGTTATTTTACATTAGGATTAATCCTCGGCACAGCATCGTGGGCCGAAGGGCCTGTTCTGTGCTGTCCTCTTCTATGTTCTATGCCCTTCCTCCTCCTCCTCAGTGCTTTCCCGTAAATTATCCCCAGTCTTCGCTTTTCCGCTGTCCCTGATTTTCCCACTCAGCCTCAGTCTCCCCCCCCGCCCCCCCAAGCTTGGCATTAATTTCCCGAATTAACCCCAAACTCTCCCGCAGCAGAGTTGCCCCCCCCCCCCTTGTTTGGCCTCGCTCAGTGGTAATCCCGTGGGGTCAGATTTTAGGCCGAATTCGACGATGCTGTGGGCCCTGGCGATCCCCCCACCCCCCACCCCCAGCCCAAGGGGGGTGGGGGGGGTTCCTTCAGTTTAGGCTGCCCTAGTCAGATGTCCCCTCACGCCCCCCGGGGTCAGGCACCTACTTGTCACAGCGACATGACGGTTGCATTTCCCCTCGTCAATCACGTCCATCACTTCCTCAGGACTGGACACAAACCGTTCGGTACAACCCTGGAAAGAAATGGGATAAATCCTGGTGAGCACTCCACCATTCCCAAACGTTCCCAGCTCCCTCTACACCGTCCCCAATCCCCAGGGACAGGCCGGGGATCGGGGCAGAGGACAGCTCCCTCTACACCGTCCCCAATCCCCAGGGACAGCACTGGGCAGAGGACAGCTCCCTCTACACCGTCCCCAATCCCCAGGGACAGCACGGGGTTTGGGACAGAGGACAGCTCCCTCTACACCGTCCCCAATCCCAGGGACAGCACGGGGATCGGGACAGAGGACAGCTCCCTCTACACCGTCCCCAATCCCCAGGGACAGCACGGGGATCGGGGCAGAGGACAGCTCCCTCTACACCGTCCCCCCCATCAAACACTGCCAGGGACAGCCCGGGGATCAGGGCAGAGGACAGCTCCCTCTACACCGTCCCCAATCCCCAGGGACAGCACGGGGATCGGGGCAGAGGACAGCTCCCTCTACACCGTCCCCAATCCCAGGGACAGCACGGGGTTCGGGACAGAGGACAGCTCCCTCTACACCGTCCCCAATCCCAGGGACAGCACGGGGTTCGGGACAGAGTACAGCTCCCTCTACTCCGTCCCCACTCCCAGGGACAGGGGGTTAGATACAGAGTACAGCTCCCTCTACTCCGTCCCCACTCCCAGGGCCAGGGGGTTAGATACATGGTAAAGCTCCCTCTACACCGCGACCCCCCCCCCCCCCCCACCCCCCACCCACATCAGACCCTGTCAGGATCAGTGCAGTGTGTTCAGGTGTAAAGTCCCCTCCCCTCCCTGTCGTCTCTCACCTTGACAAAGGGAACTCTGTTCTTGTCCTCGTGAACGGAAAGGTTCGTCTTGGCGACTGGAAAAGAGGGAGCCGAGAATCGCCTGCGTCAGAGCGCGCTCTCGGAGTGTGAGTGGTCACGCGCAACGGAGTTGGAGGGAGGGGGGAGGGGGGGAGGGGGGTGAGGTGAGGATGGGGCACTCTGGTCGGGCGGAGGGAACAGGTCCTGTTCCGACCCTCACAAGGGTGGGAAGTGTGTGAGAAACTCTTCAAATTCACCGGCGTCCCTTCCTGGGCCCAGCGTTCATTACCCCGTCCCTAGTTGCCCCCCCCCCCCCCCCACTTCCTTGACCCGTTGCCGTCCCACCTGCCGGAGGGTCGACCCACCACGTCCCTCGGGGAGGGGATTCCAGGATTCTGACCCTGAGGGAACGGCAGGAAATATTCCCCAGTCGGGATGGTGAGGGGCTCGGAGGGAGGGGACCTTGCAGTGAGGTTGGGGGTGGGGTTGGGGGGCGTTCCCCTGTATCTGCTGCCCCTTGTCTTTCCAGATGGAACGTGGGCGTGGGGTTTGGAAGGTGCTGCCTGAGGATCTTTGGTGAATTACTGCAGTGGGTCTTGTAGAGGGTTCGCACGGGGCTTCGGGGAGGGGGGAGGGAGGGAGGGAGGGGGTGTTCGTGGACGTGGGGCCAATCAAACAGCGGCTGCTCTGTCCCCCTCCCCCCCCACCCCGTGCCTTGTCGATGGTGGGACAGGCTTCGGGGGGAGGGAGGGAGTGAGGAGGGGAGTCACTCGCTGCAGGATTCCCAGCCTCTGACCTGCTCCTGGAGCCACAGGATTGATATGGGGCTGGGTCCCAGTTCAGTTTCTGCTCAATGGGAACCCCCAGGATGTTGTTAGTGGGGGGGGGAGGGGGATTCAGTGACGGTAACACCATTGAACATCAAGGGGGGCGATGGTTAGATTCTCTCTCTCTCTCGTTGGAGACGGTAACCCCCAGGATGTTGATAGTGGGGGGGGAGGGGGATTCAGTGACGGTAACGCCATTGAACGTCAAGGGGGCGATGGTTAGATTCTCTCTCTCTCTCTCGTTGGAGACGGTAACCCCCAGGATGTTGATAGTGGGGGGGGAGGGGGATTCAGTGACGGTAACGCCATTGAACGTCAAGGGGGCGATGGTTAGATTCTCTCTCTCTCTCTCTTGTTGGAGACGGTAACCCCCAGGATGTTGATAGTGGGGGGGAAGGGGGATTCAGTGACGGTAACACCATTGAACATCAAGGGGGCGATGGTTAGATTCTCTCTCTCTCTCGTTGGAGACGGTAACCCCCAGGATGTTGATAGTGGGGGGGAAGGGGGATTCAGTGACGGTAACACCATTGAACATCAAGGGGGCGATGGTTAGATTCTCTCTCTCTCTCTCGTTGGAGATGGTAACCCCCAGGATGTTGATAGTGGGGGGGAAGGGGGATTCAGTGACGGTAACGCCATTGAACGTCAAGGGGGCGATGGTTAGATTCTCTCTCTCTCTCGTTGGAGACGGTAACCCCCAGGATGTTGATAGTGGGGGGGGGAAGGGGATTCAGTGACGGTAACGCCATTGAACGTCAAGGGGGCGATGGTTAGATTCTCTCTCTCTCTCGTTGGAGACGGTAACCCCCAGGATGTTGATAGTGGGGGGGGGAAGGGGATTCAGTGACGGTAACGCCATTGAACGTCAAGGGGGCGATGGTTAGATTCTCTCTCTCTCTCGTTGGAGACGGTAACCCCCAGGATGTTGATAGTGGGGGGGGAAGGGGATTCAGTGACGGTAACGCCATTGAACATCAAGGGGGCGATGGTTAGATTCTCTCTCTCTCTCTCGTTGGAGACGGTAACCCCCAGGATGTTGATAGTGGGGGGGAAGGGGGATTCAGTGACGGTAACGCCATTGAACGTCAAGGGGGCGATGGTTAGATTCTCTCTAGTTAGTGATGGTCGTAGCCTGGTGTTTGTGGGGCGTGAATTCTACGAGCCCCTTGTCAGCCCAAGGCTGGATATTGTCCAAATCTCGCTGCGATTTGGACACAGACTGCTTCAGTACTTGAGGGAGCGGTGGGTGGTGCTGAGTGCTGTGCAGTGATTGGCGAACATCTCCACTTTTGACCGAATACACCAGGGGGGGTGGGGGCTAGTCAGGGAATTGGGAAGTGAGGGGCAAGTGGGGAGGGGGGGGGACAACAAGGGGATGGACCAAGCAGGATCTGATGGGAAACAGACTCACCAGGAACATGGCCATTTGAAAGGGCGGGACGGTTGGGTGGGTGGGGATTGAGAGGGGGCCGATTAATCTGCTGAGGGGCTAACACGGGGCTGAATGGACTCCCGAACGCCGAGTGACACCACAAAGACTCACCGTCCAACAGATCTCGGATCTTATCCATGTAGATTTCGAAATAGGAGACCTGTGAGGTAGAAGGGGGGAGCGTGACTGGGTGGACAGTTGAAGGAGTGTTTTGGCCGCGTTACCCAGCCCCCCGTCCTCCCCCCCCGGCACCACCCCCAAACCCAGGGAGTACCCGGTCCCCCCCCCACCTTGATATGGAACTCCAGGTTCTCGTCCATGGAGTAAATGTGGTTGAAGATGTCGTGGGCAATTCTCGGAATAATCCCCATCAGGTGGGTGTCGTGGAGAACTCCCTGGAAAAGAAGAATCAAAGATTTATGCCCCATTCTCAACTCACGAAGCAACAACTGTGGGAGGGTCAGTGCTGTGGGAGTGGGCGCTGAGGGAGGGTCAGTGCTGAGGGAGGGTCAGTGCTGTGGGAGGGTCAGTGCTGAGGGAGGGTCAGTGCTGAGGGAGGGTCAGTGCTGAGGGAGGGTCAGTGCTGAGGGAGTGGGTGCTGTGGGAGGGTCAGTGCTGAGGGAGGGTCAGTGCTGAGGGAGGGTCAGTGCTGACGGAGTGGGTGCTGTGGGAGGGTCAGTGCTGAGGGAGGGTCAGTGCTGAGGGAGGGTCGGTGCTGAGGGAATGGTTGCTGTGGGAGGGTCAGTGCTGAGGGAGGGTCAGGGCTGAGGGAGTGGGTGCTGTGGGAGGGTCAGTGCTGAGGGAGTGGGCGCTGAGGGAGGGTCAGTGCTGAGGGAGGGTCAGTGCTGAGGGAGGGTCAGGGCTGAGGGAGGGTCAGTGCTGTGAGAGGGTCAGCGCTGAGGGAGGGTCAGTGCTGAGGGAGGGTCAGTGCTGAGGGAGGGTCAGTGCTGAGGGACCGTGGCTGTGGGAGGGTCAGTGCTGAGGGAGGGTCAGTGCTGAGGGAGGGTCAGTGCTAAGGGAGTGGGTGCTGTGGGAGGGTCAGTGCTGAGGGAGGGTCAGTGCTGAGGGAGTGGGTGCTGTGGGAGGGTCAGTGCTGAGGGAGGGTCAGGGCTGAGGGAGTGGGTGCTGTGGGAGGGTCAGTGCTGAGGGAGTGGGTGCTGTGGGAGGGTCAGTGCTGTGGGAGTGGGCGCTGAGGGAGGGTCAGTGCTGAGGGAGGGTCAGTGCTGAGGGAGGGTCAGGGCTGAGGGAGGGTCAGTGCTGTGGGAGGGTCAGTGCTGTGGGAGGGTCAGTGCTGTGGGAGGGTCAGTGCTGAGGGAGGGTCAGTGCTGAGGGAGTGTCAGTGCTGAGGGAGGGTCAGTGCTGACGGAGTGGGTGCTGTGGGAGGGTCAGTGCTGTGGGAGTGGGCGCTGAGGGAGGGTCAGTGCTGAGGGAGGATCACTGCTGAGGGAGGGTCAGTGCTGTGAGAGGGTCAGCGCTGAGGAAGGGTCAGCGCTGAGGGAGGGTCAGTGCTGAGGGAGGGTCAGTGCTGTGGGAGGGTCAGTGCTGAGGGAGTCAGTGCTGAGGGAGGGTCAGTGCTGAGGGAGTGAGTGCTGTGGGAGGGTCAGTGCTGAGGGAGCGGGTGCTGTGGGAGGGTCAGTGCTGAGGGAGCGGGTGCTGTGGGAGGGTCAGTGCTGAGGGAGTGGGCACTGTGGGAGGGTCAGTGCTGAGGGAGTGGGCGCTGAGGGAGGGTCAGTGCTGAGGGAGGGTCAGTGCTGAGGGAGGGTCAGTGCTGTGAGAGGGTCAGCACTGAGGAAGGGTCAGCACTGAGGAAGGGTCAGCGCTGAGGGAGGGTCAGCGCTGAGGGAGGGTCAGTGCTGAGGGAGTGGGTGCTGAGGGAGGGTCAGTGCTGAGGGAGGGTCAGTGCTGAGGGAGTGGGCGCTGTGGGAGGGTCAGTGCTGAGGGAGGGTCAGTGCTGAGGGAGTGGGTGCTGAGGGAGGGTCAGTGCTGAGGGAGGGTCAGTGCTGAGGGAGTCAGTGCTGAGCGAGGGTCATTGCTGAGGGAGGGTCAGTGCTGAGGGAGTCAGTGCTGAGGGAGGGTCAGTGCTGAGGGAGGGTCAGTGTTGAGGGAGGGTCAGTGCTGTGAGAGGGTCAGCGCTGAGGGAGGGTCAGCGCTGAGGGAGGGTCAGTGCTGTGAGAGGGTCAGTGCTGAGGGAGTGGGTGCTGAGGGAGGGTCAGCACTGAGGGAGGGTCAGCGCTGAGGGAGGGTCAGCGCTGAGGGAGGGTCAATGCTGTGAGAGGATCAGTGCTGAGGGAGGGTCAGTGCTGAGGGAGGGTCAGTGCTGAGGGAGCGTCGGTGCTGGGGGAGGGTCGGTGCTGGGGGAGTGGGTGCTGAGGGAGGGTCAGTGCTGAGGGAGGGTCAGTGCTGAGGGAGGGTCAGTGCTGAGGGAGTCAGTGCTGAGGGAGGGTCAGTGCTGAGGGAGGGTCAGTGTTGTTTAGAGGGTCAGTGCTGAGGGAGGGTCAGTGCTGTGAGAGGGTCAGCGCTGAGGGAGGGTCAGTGCTGAGGGAGGGTCAGTGCTGAGGGAGGGTCAGTGCTGAGGGACCGTGGCTGTGGGAGGGTCAGTGCTGAGGGAGGGTCAGTGCTGAGGGAGGGTCAGTGCTAAGGGAGTGGGTGCTGTGGGAGGGTCAGTGCTGAGGGAGGGTCAGTGCTGAGGGAGTGGGTGCTGTGGGAGGGTCAGTGCTGAGGGAGGGTCAGTGCTGAGGGAGCGGGTGCTGTGGGAGGGTCAGTGCTGAGGGAGCGGGTGCTGTGGGAGGGTCAGTGCTGAGGGAGTGGGCACTGTGGGAGGGTCAGTGCTGAGGGAGTGGGCGCTGAGGGAGGGTCAGTGCTGAGGGAGGGTCAGTGCTGAGGGAGGGTCAGTGCTGTGAGAGGGTCAGCACTGAGGAAGGGTCAGCACTGAGGAAGGGTCAGCGCTGAGGGAGGGTCAGCGCTGAGGGAGGGTCAGTGCTGAGGGAGTGGGTGCTGAGGGAGGGTCAGTGCTGAGGGAGGGTCAGTGCTGAGGGAGTGGGCGCTGTGGGAGGGTCAGTGCTGAGGGAGGGTCAGTGCTGAGGGAGTGGGTGCTGAGGGAGGGTCAGTGCTGAGGGAGGGTCAGTGCTGAGGGAGTCAGTGCTGAGCGAGGGTCAGTGCTGAGGGAGGGTCAGTGCTGAGGGAGTCAGTGCTGAGGGAGGGTCAGTGCTGAGGGAGGGTCAGTGTTGAGGGAGGGTCAGTGCTGTGAGAGGGTCAGCGCTGAGGGAGGGTCAGCGCTGAGGGAGGGTCAGCGCTGAGGGAGGGTCAGTGCTGTGAGAGGGTCAGTGCTGAGGGAGTGGGTGCTGAGGGAGGGTCAGCACTGAGGGAGGGTCAGCGCTGAGGGAGGGTCAGCGCTGAGGGAGGGTCAATGCTGTGAGAGGATCAGTGCTGAGGGAGGGTCAGTGCTGAGGGAGGGTCAGTGCTGAGGGAGGGTCGGTGCTGGGGGAGTGGGTGCTGAGGGAGGGTCAGTGCTGAGGGAGGGTCAGTGCTGAGGGAGGGTCAGTGCTGAGGGAGTCAGTGCTGAGGGAGGGTCAGTGCTGAGGGAGGGTCAGTGTTGTTTAGAGGGTCAGTGCTGAGGGAGGGTCAGTGCTGTGAGAGGGTCAGCGCTGAGGGAGGGTCAGTGCTGAGGGAGGGTCAGTGCTGAGGGAGGGTCAGTGCTGAGGGACCGTGGCTGTGGGAGGGTCAGTGCTGAGGGAGGGTCAGTGCTGAGGGAGGGTCAGTGCTAAGGGAGTGGGTGCTGTGGGAGGGTCAGTGCTGAGGGAGGGTCAGTGCTGAGGGAGTGGGTGCTGTGGGAGGGTCAGTGCTGAGGGAGGGTCAGTGCTGAGGGAGGGTCAGTGCTGTGGGAGGGTCAGTGCTGAGGGAGTCAGTGCTGAGGGAGGGTCAGTGCTGAGGGAGGGTCAGTGCTGTGGGAGGGTCAGTGCTGAGGGAGTCAGTGCTGAGGGAGGGTCAGTGCTGAGGGAGTGAGTGCTGTGGGAGGGTCAGTGCTGAAGGAGTGGGTGCTGTGGGAGGGTCAGTGCTGAGGGAGGGTCAGTGCTGAGGGTGTGGGCGCTGAGGGAGGCTCAGTGCTGAGGGAGTGGGCGCTGTGGGAAGGTCAGTGCTGAGGGACGAGGGCTGTGGGAGGGTCAGTGCTGAGGGAGGGTCAGTGCTGAGGGAGCGGGCGCTGTGGGAGGGTCAGTGCTGAGGGACGGGGGCTGTGGGATGGTCAGTCCTGAGGGAGGGTCAGTGCTGAGGGAGGGTCAGTGCTGAGGGAGGGTCAGCGCTGAGGGAGGGTCAGCGCTGTGAGAGGATCAGTGCTGAGGGAGGGTCAGTGCTGTGAGAGGGTCAGTGCTGAGGGAGTGGGTACTGAGGGAGGGTCAGCACTGAGGGAGGGTCAGCGCTGAGGGAGGGTCAGCGCTGAGGGAGGGTCAGCGCTGTGAGAGGATCAGTGCTGAGGGAGGGTCAGTGCTGAAGGAGGGTCAATGCTGAGGGAGTGGGTGCTGTGCGAGGGTCAGTGCTGAGGGAGGGTCAGTGCTTGGGGAGGGTCGGTGCTGGGGGAGTGGGTGCTGAGGGAGGGTCAGTGCTGAGGGAGGGTCAGTGCTGAGGGAGGGTCAGTGCTGAGGTAGGGTCAGTGTTGTTTGGAGGGTCAGTGCTGAGGGAGGGTCAGTGCTGTGAGAGGGTCAGCGCTGAGGGAGGGTCAGTGCTGAGGGAGGGTCAGTGCTGAGGGAGGGTCAGTGCTGAGGGACGGTGTCTGTGGGAGGGTCAGTGCTGAGGGAGGGTCAGTGCTGAGGGAGGGTCAGTGCTGAGGGAGTGGGTGCTGTGGGAGGGTCAGTGCTGAGGGAGGGTCAGGGCTGAGGGAGTGGGTGCTGTGGGAGGGTCAGTGCTGAGGGAGGGTCAGGGCTGAGGGAGTGGGTGCTGTGGGAGGGTCAGTGCTGAGGGAGGGTCAGTGCTGTGGGAGGGTCAGTGCTGAGGGAGTCAGTGCTGAGGGAGGGTCAGTGCTGAGGGAGGGTCAGTGCTGTGGGAGGGTCAGTGCTGAGGGAGTGAGTGCTGTGGGAGGGTCAGTGCTGAAGGAGTGGGTGCTGTGGGAGGGTCAGTGCTGAGGGAGGGTCAGTGCTGAGGGAGTGGGCGCTGAGGGAGGCTCAGTACTGAGGGAGTGGGCGCTGTGGGAAGGTCAGTGCTGAGGGACGAGGGCTGTGGGAGGGTCAGTGCTGAGGGAGGGTCAGTGCTGAGGGAGCGGGCGCTGTGGGAGGGTCAGTGCTGAGGGACGGGGGCTGTGGGAGGGTCAGTCCTGAGGGAGGGTCAGTGCTGAGGCAGTGGGTTCTGAGGGAGGGTCAGTGCTGAGGGAGGGTCAGTGCTGAGGGAGGATCAGTGTTGAGGGAGTGGGTGCTGAGGGAGGGTCAGTGCTGAGGGAGGCAGTGCTGAGGGAGGGTCAGTGCTGAGGGAGGGTCAGTGCTGAGGGAAGGTCAGTGCTGTTTGGAGGGTCAGTGCTGAGGGAGGTTCAGTGCTGAGGGAGGGTCAGTGCTGTGAGAGGGTCAGCGCTGAGGGAGGGTCAGTGCTGAGGGAGGGTCAGTGCTGAGGGACGGTGGCTGTGGGAGGGTCAGTGCTGAGGGAGGGTCAGTGCTGAGGGAGGGTCAGTGCTGAGGGAGTGGGTGCTGTGGGAGGGTCAGTGCTGAGGGAGGGTCAGTGCTGAGGGAGCGGGTGCTGAGGGAGGGTCAGTGCTGAGGGAGCGGGTGCTGAGGGAGGGTCAGTGCTGAGGGAGGGTCAGTGCTGAGGGAGCGGGTGCTGAGGGAGGGTCAGTGCTGAGGGAGGGTCAGTGCTGTGAGAGGGTCAGCGCTGAGGGAGGGTCAGTGCTGAGGGAGGGTCAGTGCTGAGGGACGGTGGCTGTGGGAGGGTCAGTGCTGTGGGAGGGTCAGTGCTGAGGGAGGGTCAGTGCTGAGGGAGCGTCAGTACTGAGGGAGGGTCAGTGCTGAGGGAGGGTCAGTGCTGAGGGAGTGGGTGCTGTGGGAGGGTCAGTGCTGAGGGAGGGTCAGTGCTTTAGGAGGGTCAGTGCTGTGGGAGGGTCAGTGCTGAGGGAGTCAGTGCTGAGGGAGGGTCAGTGCTGAGGTAGGGTCAGTGCTGAGGGAGGGTCAGTGCTGTGGGAGGGTCAGTGCTGTGGGAGGGTCAGTGCTGAGGGAGTCAGTGCTGAGGGAGGGTCAGTGCTGAAGGAGTGGGTGCTGTGGGAGGGTCAGTGCTGAGGGTGGGTCAGTGCTGAGGGAGGGTCAGTGCTGAGGGAGTGGGCGCTGTGGGAGGGTCAGTGCTGAGGGAGTGGGCGCTCTGGGAAGCTCAGTGCTGAGGGACGGGGGCTGTGGGAGGGTCAGTGCTGAGGGAGGGTCAGTGCTGAGGGAGGGTCAGTGCTGAGGGACGGGGGCTGTGGGAGGGTCAGTGCTGAGGGAGCGTCAGTGCTGTGGGAGGGTCAGTGCTGAGGGAGGGTCAGTGCTGAGGGAGTCAGTGCTGAGGGAGGGTCAGTGCTGAGGGAGTCAGTGCTGAGGGAGGGTCAGTGCTGAGGGAGGGTCAGTGCTGAGGGAGGGTCAGTGCTGTTTGGAGGGTCAGTGCTGAGGGAGGGTCAGTGCTGAGGGAGGGTCAGTGCTGTGAGAGGGTCAGCGCTGAGGAGGGGTCAGTGCTGAGGGAGGTTCAGTGCTGAGGGAGGGTCAGTGCTGAGGGAGTGGGTGCTGTGGGAGGGTCAGTGCTGAAGGAGGGTCAGTGCTGAGGGAGGGTCAGTACTGAGGGAGGGTCAGCGCTGAGGGAGGGTCAGTGCTGAGGGAGTCAGTGCTGAGGGAAGGTCAGTGCTGAGGGAGTGGGTGCTGAGGGAGGGTCAGTGCTGTGGGAGGGTCAGTGCTGAGGGAGGGTCAGTGCTGAGGGAGGGTCAGTGCTGTGGGAGGGTCAGTGCTGAGGGAGTCAGTGCTGTGGGAAGGTCAGTGCTGAGGGAGTCAGTGCTGAGGGAGGGTCAGTGCTGAGGGAGTGGGTGCTGTGGGAGGGTCAGTGCTGAGGGAGTGGGTGCTGTGGGAGGGTCAGTGCTGAGGGAGGGTCACTGCTGAGGGAGAGTCAGTGCTGAGGGAGGGTCAGTGCTGAGGGAGGGTCAGTGCTGAGGGAGCGGGCGCTGTGGGAGGGTCAGTGCTGAGGGAGTGGGAGCTGTGGGAGGGTCAGTGCTGAGGGACGGGGGCTGTGGGAGGGTCAGTGCTGAGGGAGAGTCAGTGCTGAGGGAGGGTCATTGCTGAGGGAGCGTCAGTGCTGAGGGAGCGTCAGTGCTGAGGGAGGGTCAGTGCTGAGGGAGGGTCAGTGCTGAGGGAGGGTCAGTGCTGAGGGAGGGTCAGCGCTGAGGAGGGGTCAGTGCTGTGAGAGGGTCAGTGCTGAGGGAGGGTCAGTGCTGAGGGACGGGGCTGTGGGAGGGTCAGTGCTGAGGGAGGGTCAGTGCTGAGGGAGCGTCAGTACTGAGGGAGCGTCAGTACTGAGGGAGCGTCAGTGCTGAGGCAGGGTCAGTGCTGAGGGAGTGGGTGCTGTGGGAGGGTCAGTGCTGTGGGAGGGTCAGTGCTGAGGGAGTCAGTGCTCAGGGAGGGTCAGTGCTGAGGGAGGGTCAGTGCTGTGGGAGGGTCAGTGCTGAGGGAGTCAGTGCTGAGGGAGGGTCAGTGCTGAGGGAGTGGGTGCTGTGGGAGGGTCAGTGCTGAGGGAGTGGGTGCTGTGGGAGGGTCAGTGCTGAGGGAGGGTCACTGCTGAGGGAGAGTCAGTGCTGAGGGAGGGTCAGTGCTGAGGGAGTGGGTGCTGTGGGAGGGTCAGTGCTGAGGGAGTGGGTGCTGTGGGAGGGTCAGTGCTGAGGGAGGGTCAGTGCTGAGGGAGGGTCAGTGCTGAGGGAGTGGGCGCTGTGGGAAGGTCAGTGCTGAGGGAGTGGGTGCTGTGGGAGGGTCAGTGCTGTGGGAGGGTCAGTGCTGAGGGAGTGGGTGGTGTGGGAGGGTCAGTGCTGAGGGACTGGGAGCTGTGGGAGGGTCAGTGCTGAGGGATGGGGGCTGTGGGAGGGTCAGTGCTGAGGGAGGGTCAGTGCTGAGGGAGTGGGTGCTGTGGGAGGGTCAGTGCTGGGGGAGGGTCAGTGCTGAGGGAGTGGGTGCTGAGGGAGGGTCAGTGCTGAGGGAGGGTCAGTGCTGAGGGAGGGTCAGCGCTGAGGAGGGGTCAGTGCTGTGAGAGGGTCAGTGCTGAGGGAGGGTCAGTGCTGAGGGATGGGGCTGTGGGAGGGTCAGTGCTGAGGGAGGGTCAGTGCTGAGGGATCGTCAGTACTGAGGGAGCGTCAGTACTGAGGGAGGGTCAGTGCTGAGGCAGGGTCAGTGCTGAGGGAGTGGGAGCTGTGGGAGGGTCAGTGCTGAGGGAGTGGGTGCTGTGGGAGGGTCAGTGCTGAGGGAGGGTCAGTGCTGAGGGAGTCAGTGCTGAGGGAGGGTCAGTGCTGAGGGAGGGTCAGTGCTGAGGGAGGGTCAGTGCTGTGGGAGGGTC
>NC_092791.1:34165021-34170021 GCF_047496795.1 Chiloscyllium punctatum | reverse complement strand
GGGTCAGTGCTGAGGGAGGGTCAGTGCTGAGGGAGGGTCAGTGCTGAGGGAGGGTCAGGGCTGGGGGAGGGTCAGTGCTGAGGGAGGGTCAGGGCTGGGGGAGGGTCAGTGCTGAGGGAGTGGGTGCTGAGGGAGGGTCAGTGCTGAGGGAGTGGGTGCTGAGGGAGGGTCAGTGCTGAGGGAGGGTCAGTGCTGAGGGAGGGTCAGTGCTGAGGGAGTGGGTGCTGAGGGAGGGTCAGTGCTGAGGGAGTGGGTGCTGAGGGAGGGTCAGTGCTGAGGGAGGGTCAGTGCTGAGGGAGTGGGTGCTGTGGGAGGGTCAGTGCTGAGGGAGGGTCAGTGCTGAGGGAGGGTCAGTGCTGTGGGAGGGTCAGTGCTGAGGGAGGGTCAGTGCTGAGGGAGTGGGTGCTGTGGGAGGGTCAGTGCTGAGGGAGTGGCCGCTGTGGGAGGGTCAGTGCTGAGGGACTGGGTGCTGTGGGAGGGTCAGTGCTGAGGGAGTGGGTGCTGAGGGAGGGTCAGTGCTGAGGGAGGGTCAGTGCTGAGGGAGCGGGTGCTGTGGGAGGGTCAGTGCTGAGGGAGGGTCAGTGCTGAGGGAGGGTCAGTGCTGAGGGAGTGTGTGCTGAGGGAGGGTCAGTGCTGAGGGAGTGGGTGCTGTGGGAGGGTCAGTGCTGAGGGAGTGTGTGCTGAGGGAGGGTCAGTGCTGAGGGAGTGGGTGCTGAGGGAGGGTCAGTGCTGAGGGAGGGTCAGTGCTGAGGGAGGGTCAGTGATGAGGGAGGGTCAGTGCTGAGGGAGTGTCAGTGCTGAGGGAGGGTCAGTGCTGAGGGAGTGTCAGTGCTGAGGGAGTGGGTGCTGAGGGAGGGTCAGTGCTGAGGGAGGGTCAGTGCTGAGGGAGTGTGTGCTGAGGGAGGGTCAGTGCTGAGGGAGCGGGTGCTGTGGGAGGGTCAGTGCTGAGGGAGTGTGTGCTGAGGGAGGGTCAGTGCTGAGGGAGGGTCAGTGCTGAGGGAGGGTCAGTGCTGAGGGTGTGGGTGCTGTGGGAGGGTCAGTGCTGAGGGAGGGTCAGTGCTGTGGGAGGGTCAGTGCTGAGGGAGGGTCAGTGCTGAGGGAGTGGGTGCTGAGGGAGGGTCAGTGCTGTGGGAGGGTCAGTGCTGAGGGAGGGTCAGTGCTGAGGGAGCGGGTGCTGTGGGAGGGTCAGTGCTGAGGGAGCGGGCGCTGAGGGAGGGTCAGTGCTGAGGGAGGGTCAGTGCTGTGGGAGGGTCAGTGCTGAGGGTGTGGGTGCTGTGGGAGGGTCAGTGCTGAGGGAGGGTCAGTGCTGAGGGAGGGTCAGTGCTGAGGGAGTGGGTGCTGTGGGAGGGTCAGTGCTGAGGGAGGGTCAGTGCTGAGGGAGTGGGTGCTGTGGGAGGGTCAGTGCTGTGGGAGGGTCAGTGCTGAGGGAGGGTCAGTGCTGAGGGAGTGGGTGCTGAGGGAGGGTCAGTGCTGAGGGAGGGTCAGTGCTGAGGGAGGGTCAGTGCTTAGGGAGTGGGTGCTGAGGGAGGGTCAGTGCTGAGGGAGTGGGTGCTGAGGGAGGGTCAGTGCTGAGGGAGGGTCAGTGCTGAGGGAGTGGGTGCTGTGGGAGGGTCAGTGCTGAGGGAGGGTCAGTGCTGAGGGAGGGTCAGTGCTGAGGGAGGGTCAGGGCTGGGGGAGGGTCAGTGCTGAGGGAGGGTCAGGGCTGGGGGAGGGTCAGTGCTGAGGGAGTGGGTGCTGAGGGAGGGTCAGTGCTGAGGGAGTGGGTGCTGAGGGAGGGTCAGTGCTGAGGGAGGGTCAGTGCTGAGGGAGGGTCAGTGCTGAGGGAGTGGGTGCTGAGGGAGGGTCAGTGCTGAGGGAGTGGGTGCTGAGGGAGGGTCAGTGCTGAGGGAGGGTCAGTGCTGAGGGAGTGGGTGCTGTGGGAGGGTCAGTGCTGAGGGAGGGTCAGTGCTGAGGGAGGGTCAGTGCTGTGGGAGGGTCAGTGCTGAGGGAGGGTCAGTGCTGAGGGAGTGGGTGCTGTGGGAGGGTCAGTGCTGAGGGAGTGGCCGCTGTGGGAGGGTCAGTGCTGAGGGACTGGGTGCTGTGGGAGGGTCAGTGCTGAGGGAGTGGGTGCTGAGGGAGGGTCAGTGCTGAGGGAGGGTCAGTGCTGAGGGAGCGGGTGCTGTGGGAGGGTCAGTGCTGAGGGAGGGTCAGTGCTGAGGGAGGGTCAGTGCTGAGGGAGTGTGTGCTGAGGGAGGGTCAGTGCTGAGGGAGTGGGTGCTGTGGGAGGGTCAGTGCTGAGGGAGTGTGTGCTGAGGGAGGGTCAGTGCTGAGGGAGTGGGTGCTGAGGGAGGGTCAGTGCTGAGGGAGGGTCAGTGCTGAGGGAGGGTCAGTGATGAGGGAGGGTCAGTGCTGAGGGAGTGTCAGTGCTGAGGGAGGGTCAGTGCTGAGGGAGGGTCAGTGCTGAGGGAGTGTCAGTGCTGAGGGAGTGGGTGCTGAGGGAGGGTCAGTGCTGAGGGAGGGTCAGTGCTGAGGGAGTGTGTGCTGAGGGAGGGTCAGTGCTGAGGGAGCGGGTGCTGTGGGAGGGTCAGTGCTGAGGGAGTGTGTGCTGAGGGAGGGTCAGTGCTGAGGGAGGGTCAGTGCTGAGGGAGTGTCAGTGCTGAGGGAGTGGGTGCTGAGGGAGGGTCAGTGCTGAGGGAGGGTCAGTGCTGAGGGAGTGTGTGCTGAGGGAGGGTCAGTGCTGAGGGAGCGGGTGCTGTGGGAGGGTCAGTGCTGAGGGAGTGTGTGCTGAGGGAGGGTCAGTGCTGAGGGAGTGGGTGCTGAGGGAGGGTCAGTGCTGAGGGAGGGTCAGTGCTGAGGGAGGGTCAGTGCTGAGGGAGTGGGTGCTGAGGGAGGGTCAGTGCTGAGGGAGCGGGTGCTGTGGGAGGGTCAGTGCTGAGGGAGCGGGTGCTGAGGGAGGGTCAGTGCTGAGGGAGTGGGTGCTGAGGGAGGGTCAATGCTGAGGGAGGGTCAGTGCTGAGGGAGCGGGTGCTGTGGGAGGGTCAGTGCTGAGGGAGGGTCAGTGCTGAGGGAGGGTCAGTGCTGAGGGAGTGGGTGCTGAGGGAGGGTCAGTGCTGAGGGAGGGTCAGTGCTGAGGGAGTGGGTGCTGTGAGAGGGTCAGTGCTGTGGGAGGGTCAGTGCTGAGGGAGGGTCAGTGCTGAGGGAGGGTCAGTGCTGAGGGAGTGTGTGCTGAGGGAGGGTCAGTGCTGAGGGAGTGGGTGCTGAGGGAGGGTCAGTGCTGAGGGAGCGGGTGCTGTGGGAGGGTCAGTGCTGAGGGAGGGTCAGTGCTGAGGGAGTGGGTGCTGAGGGAGGGTCAGTGCTGAGGGAGGGTCAGTGCTGAGGGAGTGTGTGCTGAGGGAGGGTCAGTGCTGAGGGAGCAGGTGCTGTGGGAGGGTCAGTGCTGAGGGAGTGTGTGCTGAGGGAGGGTCAGTGCTGAGGGACTGGGTGCTGAGGGAGGGTCAGTGCTGAGGGAGGGTCAGTGCTGAGGGAGTGGGTGCTGAGGGAGGGTCAGTGCTGAGGGAGCGGGTGCTGTGGGAGGGTCAGTGCTGAGGGAGCGGGTGCTGAGGGAGGGTCAGTGCTGAGGGAGTGGGTGCTGAGGGAGGGTCAGTGCTGAGGGAGGGTCAGTGCTGAGGGAGCGGGTGCTGTGGGAGGGTCAGTGCTGAGGGAGCGGGCACTGAGGGAGGGTCAGTGCTGAGGGAGGGTCAGTGCAGTGGGAGGGTCAGTGCTGAGGGAGGGTCAGTGCTGAGGGTGTGGGTGCTGTGGGAGGGTCAGTGCTGAGGGAGGGTCAGTGCTGTGGGAGGGTCAGTGCTGAGGGAGGGTCAGTGCTGAGGGAGTGGGTGCTGAGGGAGGGTCAGTGCTGTGGGAGGGTCAGTGCTGAGGGAGGGTCAGTGCTGAGGGAGCGGGTGCTGTGGGAGGGTCAGTGCTGAGGGAGCGGGCGCTGAGGGAGGGTCAGTGCTGAGGGAGGGTCAGTGCTGTGGGAGGGTCAGTGCTGAGGGTGTGGGTGCTGTGGGAGGGTCAGTGCTGAGGGAGGGTCAGTGCTGAGGGAGGGTCAGTGCTGAGGGAGTGGGTGCTGTGGGAGGGTCAGTGCTGAGGGAGGGTCAGTGCTGATGGAGTGGGTGCTGTGGGAGGGTCAGTGCTGTGGGAGGGTCAGTGCTGAGGGAGGGTCAGTGCTGAGGGAGTGGGTGCTGAGGGAGGGTCAGTGCTGAGGGAGGGTCAGTGCTGAGGGAGGGTCAGTGCTGAGGGAGGGTCAGTGCTTAGGGAGTGGGTGCTGAGGGAGGGTCAGTGCTGAGGGAGTGGGTGCTGAGGGAGGGTCAGTGCTGAGGGAGGGTCAGTGCTGAGGGAGTGGGTGCTGTGGGAGGGTCAGTGCTGAGGGAGGGTCAGTGCTGAGGGAGGGTCAGTGCTGAGGGAGGGTCAGGGCTGGGGGAGGGTCAGTGCTGAGGGAGGGTCAGGGCTGGGGGAGGGTCAGTGCTGAGGGAGTGGGTGCTGAGGGAGGGTCAGTGCTGAGGGAGTGGGTGCTGAGGGAGGGTCAGTGCTGAGGGAGGGTCAGTGCTGAGGGAGGGTCAGTGCTGAGGGAGTGGGTGCTGAGGGAGGGTCAGTGCTGAGGGAGTGGGTGCTGAGGGAGGGTCAGTGCTGAGGGAGGGTCAGTGCTGAGGGAGTGGGTGCTGTGGGAGGGTCAGTGCTGAGGGAGGGTCAGTGCTGAGGGAGGGTCAGTGCTGTGGGAGGGTCAGTGCTGAGGGAGGGTCAGTGCTGAGGGAGTGGGTGCTGTGGGAGGGTCAGTGCTGAGGGAGTGGCCGCTGTGGGAGGGTCAGTGCTGAGGGACTGGGTGCTGTGGGAGGGTCAGTGCTGAGGGAGTGGGTGCTGAGGGAGGGTCAGTGCTGAGGGAGGGTCAGTGCTGAGGGAGCGGGTGCTGTGGGAGGGTCAGTGCTGAGGGAGGGTCAGTGCTGAGGGAGGGTCAGTGCTGAGGGAGTGTGTGCTGAGGGAGGGTC
>NC_092791.1:34131503-34164921 GCF_047496795.1 Chiloscyllium punctatum | reverse complement strand
GAGACAGGCACACACGCACAGACACACATACACAGAGACACACACACACACACACACACACACACACACAGGGACGCACCCACAAAGAGACAGACAGATACACACACACCGACACAATCAGAGACACACACAGGGACACACACCACATGGGACAGACAGACACACACACACACACACAAAGAGACAGACACATACACACACACACACCCATATGCACACACACACACACAAAGAGACAGACAAAGAGACAGACACACAGACACAGCCACACTCTCTCTCTCACACACAGACACACTCTCTCACACATACACACACAAAGACACACACAAAGAGACAGAGACACACACATACAGAGACACACACACACTCAGAGACAGATACAAACACACACACGTACACAGACAGACACACACACACTCACACAGGCACCCACACTGACACACACACAAAGAGACAGACACACACAGAGACAGATATACACGCACAGACACACTCTCACACAGACACGGACACACACTAAGAGACAGACAGACACACACACATACATACACACAGGGACGCACACAAAGAGACAGGCACACACGCACAGACACACACACAAACACAAACACACACACAGACAGAGACACAAAGACAGACACACTCTGACACTCACACAGACAAACTCTCTCTCTTACACACACACTCTCTCACACTGACCCACACAAAGGGACAGACACACAGTGGCACACACGCACAGACACACTCCCACATACACAGACACACAAACACACGAGGTAGACACACACGCACGCACAGACACACAGAGACAGACACACACACATACACAGACAGACAGAGACAGACACAGATGCAGGCACACACTGGCACACACACACAGATGCACATATACACACACTCTCTCTCTCTCTCAGAGCTCACACAGTGACCCCCCACCCACCCCCCACAGGCTCCTGTTCCTGTCAGTGTCTCTCAGAGGCAGCACACTGACAGCGAGACACCTCGTCATGACCTTGCGCTCTGGGAGAGAAGGTACACTGTCAGCGTTGTCAGCTCAGAGGCACTGACACATACCCTCTGACAGTGGGCTAGACCCGTGACGAGAAACGTTAATCAAATACAGAGCGCAGCAGTCTGTCAGACTGCAAGGACAGACAGACTGTTCATATTGTCAACCCCAGTATCCAGTCCCAAACTAATCCCACTGCCCCCCTGCTCTCTCTCCCCATAGCCCTGTATCGATCCCCAAACTAATCCCACCTGTCCCCCCCGCTCTCTCTCCCCCATAGCCCTGTATCGATCCCCAAACTAATCCCACTGTCCCCCCCGCTCTCTCTCCCCATAGCCCTGTATCGATCCCCAAACTAATCCCACTGCCCCCCCGCTCTCTCCCCATAGCCCCTGTATCCATCCCCAAACTAATCCCACTGTCCCCAGTCCTCTCCCCATAGCCCTGTATCGTTCCCCAAACTAATCCCACTGCCCCCCGCTCTCTCCACATAGCCCTGTATTGATCCCCAAACTAATCCCACACTGTCCCTGCTCTCTCTCCCCATAGCCCTGTATCCATCCCCAAACTAATCCCACTGCCCCCCCGCTCTCTCCACATAGCCCTGTATTGATCCCCAAACTAATCCCACACTGTCCCTGCTCTCTCTCCCCATAGCCCTGTATCCCATCCCCAAACTAATCCCACTGCCCCCTGCTCTCTCCCCCCATAGCCCTGTATCGATCCCCAAACTAATCCCACTGCCCCTGCTCTCTCCCCCCATAGCCCTGTATCGATCCCCAAACTAATCCCACTGCCCCCCCGCTCTCTCTCCCCATAGCCCTGTATCCATCCCCAAACTAATCCCACTGTCCCCCCCGCTCTCTCTCCCCATAGCCCTGTATCGATCCCCAAACTAATCCCACTGTCCCCGATCTCTCCCCATAGCCCTGTATCGATCCCAAACTAATCCCACTGCCCCCCACTCTCTCTCCCCATAGCCCTGTATCCATCCCCAAACTAATCCCACTGCCCCACTCTCTCCCCAAAGCCCTGTATCCATCCCCAAACTAATCCCACTGTCCCCCCGCTCTCTCTCCCCATAGCCCTGTATCCATCCCCAAACTAATCCCACTGTCCCCCCCCCGCTTCTCTCTCCCCATAGCCCTGGATCGACCCCGAAACTAATCCCACTGCCCCCTGCGCTCTTGCCATTGCCCTGTATCGATCCCCCAAACTAATCCCACTGCCCCCGCTCTCTCTCCCCAAAGCCCTGTATCGATCCCCAAACTAATCCCACTGCCCCACTCTCTCCCCATAGTCCTGTATCGATCCCCAAACTAATCCCACTGTCCCCCCCGCTCTCTCTCCCCATAGCCCTGGATCGACCCCGAAACTAATCCCACTGCCCCCTGCGCTCTTGCCATTGCCCTGTATCGATCCCCAAACTAATCCCACTGTCCCCCCGCGCTCTCTCCCCATAGCCCTGTATCCATCCCCAAACTAATCCCACTGTCCCCCGCTCTCTCTCCCCATATCCCTGTATCAATCCCCCAAACTAATCCCACTGCCCCACCCCCGGCTCTCTCTCCCCATAGCCCTGTATCCATCCCCAAACTAATCCCACTGTCCCCCCGCTCTCTCTCCCCATAGCCCTGTATCCATCCCCAAACTAATCCCACTGTCCCCCCTGCTCTCTCTCCCCCATAGCCCTGTATCGATCCCCAAACTAATCCACTGCCCCCCGCTCTCTCTCCCCCATAGCCCTGTATCCATCCCCAAACCTAATCCCACTGTCCCCCCGCTCTCTCTCCCCATAGCCCTGTATCGATCCCCAAACTAATCCCACTGTCCCCCCACTCTCTCTCCCCATAGCCCTGTATCGATCCCCAAACTAATCCCACTGCCTCACTCTCTCCCCATACACTCTTCCTCCCTCCCTCTCTCTCTCACGCCCCTCCACTCTCTCCCCCAATCTTCTCTCTTTCCGTCCCCTCTCTCGTTCCTCCTCTCCCCCCCTCTCTCCCCCTCGTTCCCCCTCTCACTCTTGTTCCCCCTCTCTCGCTCTCCTTTCCCCTCTCTCTTCCTCACCTTCCCCACCTCTCTCTCTCTCTCTTCCTTCCTCCCCCCCGATCTCCTTCCCCCCCTCTCTCCCCGCTCTCCTTCCCCCCCCTTCTCGCTCTCCTACTCCCCCCCTCTCTCTCTCGCTCTCCTTACCCCCCTCTCTCTCCCTCTCTCCTTCCCACCCTCTCTCTCTCTCCTTCCCCCCCTCTCTCTCTCTCCTTCCCCCCCCCTCTCTCTCCATCCCCCCCCCTCTCTCTCTCTACCCCCCCCCCTCTCTCTCCATCCCCCCCCTCTCTCTCTCCTTCCTTCTCTCTCTCCCCTCCCCCCTCTCTCTCGCTCTCCTTCCTCTCTCTCTCTCTCTCTCCCCTCCCCCCCTCTCTCTCTCTCTCCTTCCCCCCCTCACTCTCTCTCCATCCCCCCCCTCTCTCTCCATCCCCCCCCTCTCTCTCTCCATCCCCCCCCTCTCTCTCTCCATCCCCCCCTCTCTCTCTCCTTCCTCTCTCTCTCTCTCTCCCCTCCCCCCTCTCTCTCTCTCTCCTTCCCCCCCTCACTCTCTCTCCATCCCCCCCCTCTCTCTCTCCATCCCCCCCTCTCTCTCTCCATCCCCCCCTCTCTCTCTCCATCCCCCCCTCTCTCTCTCCTTCCTCTCTCTCTCTCTCTCCCCTCCCCCCCTCTCTCTCTCTCTCCTTCCCCACCTCACTCTCTCTCTCCTTCCCCACCTCACTCTCTCTCCTTCCCCCCCCCTCTCTCGCTCTCCTTCCCCCCCCTCTCGCTCTCCTTCCCCCCCCCTCGCTCTCTCTCCTGCCTCTCTCTCTCCTCTCACCCTCTCTCTCTCTCTCTCTCTCTCTCTCTCCTTCCCCCCCCCTCTCTCTCTCTCTCTCTCCCTCGCTCTCCTTCCCCCCCCCTCTCCCGCTCTCATTCCCACTCTCTCTCTCTCTCCTTCCCCCTTCTCTCTCTCTCTCTCTCTCCTGTCTCTCTCTCTCTCCTTCCCCCCCTCTCTCTCTCTCTCTCTCCTTCCCCCCTCTCTCTCCTTCCCCCCCTCTCTCTCTCTCTCTCTCCTTCCCCCCTCTCTCTCTCTCTCTCTCTCTCTCTCCTTCCCCCCCTCTCTCTTGCTCTCCTTCCCCCTCCTCTCTCTTGCTCTCCTTCCCCCTCCCTCTCCCACTCTCATTCCCACTCTCTCTCTCTCTCCTTCCCCCCTTCTCTCTCTCCTTCCCCCCCCCCTCTCTCTCTCTCGCTCTCCTTCCCCTCTCTCTCTCTCTCGCTCTCCTTCCCCCCTCTCTCTCCTTCCCCCCTTCTCTCTCTCCTTCCCCCCCCTCTCTCTCTCTCTCGCTCTCCTTCCCCTCTCTCTCTCTCTCTCGCTCTCCTTCCCCCCTCGCTCTCGCTCTCCTTCCCCCCTCGCTCTCTCTCTCCTTACTCCCCTCTCTCTCGCTCTCCTTCCCCCCCTCTCTCCTTCCCCACTCTCTCTCACTCTCCTTCCCCCCTCTCTCCCTCGCTCTCCTTCCCCTCTCTCTCTCTCTCTCTCCTTCCCCCCCTCTCTCTCGCTCTCTCCTTCCCCCCCTCTCTCTCTCACTCTCCTTCCCCCCTCTCTCCCTCGCTCTCTCTTCCCCTCTCTCTCTCTCTCTCTCCTTCCCCCCCTCTCTCTCGCTCTCTTCCTTCCCCACCCTCTCTCTCTCGCTCTCCTTCCCCTCTCTCCCCTCGCTCTCCTTCCCCTCTCTCTCTCGCTCTCCTCCCCCCCCTCTCTCTCGATCTCTCCTTCCCCACCCTCTCTCTCTCGCTCTCCTTCCCCTCTCTCTCTCGCTCTCCTTCCCCCCTCGCTCTCTCACTCTCCTTACTCCCCTCTCTCTCTCTCTCTCCTTACTCCCCTCTCTCTCGCTCTCCTTCCCCCCCTCTCTCTCTCACTCTCCTTCCCCCCCTCTCTCCCTCGCTCTCCTTCCCCTCTTTCTCTCTCTCTCCTTCCCCCCCCCCTCTCTCGCTCTCTCCTTCCCCACCCTCTCTCTCGCTCTCATCCTTCCCCACCCTCTCTCTCTCACTCTCCTTCCCCCCTCTCTCTCGCTCTCTCCTTCCCCCCCTCTCTCCCTCGCTCTCCTTCCCCTCTCTCTCTCTCTCTCCTTCCCCCCCCTCTCTCTCGCTCTCTCCTTCCCCACCCTCTCTCTCGCTCTCTCCTTCCCCACCCTCTCTCTCTCACTCTCCTTCCCCCCTCTCTCTCGCTCTCCTTCCCCCCCTCTCTCTCTCGCTCTCCTTCCCCCCCCTCTCTCTCGGTCTCCTTCCCCCCCCCCCTTGCTCTCCTTCCCCACTCTCTCTCTCTCGCTCTCCTTCCCCCCCCCTTGCTCTCCTTCCCCACTCTCTCTCTCGCTCTCCTTCCCCCCCCCTCTTGCTCTCCTTCCCCCCCTCTCTCTCACTCTCCTTCCCCACTCTCTCTCTCGCTCTCCTTCCCCCCCCTCTTGCTCTCCTTCCCCCCTCTCTCTCGCTCTCGCCCTCCCTCCCTCCCCCCCCCTCGCTCCCTCCCCCCCCTCGCTCGCTCCCTCCCTCCCTCCCTCCTCTCTCTCCTTCCCTCCCTCCATATCAGTGTCCCGGAGAACCCCACCCTGTGGGATATCTGTTTGGCAGGAGCCCAGGTTTCTGCCAGAGATTTCGGGAGCAGCACCAGGGAGATTAGATTTCGCTGAGAGTATGAATTACTGCTATCGTTATCGCTGCTCAGGGATTAATGTCCCAGCTCGAGGGTGGGAGGGACACAGACTACCCAATGGGGGGGGGGGACAGGAGGGAGTCCCCTATACCCCCTCCCTATCTCTGTGTGTGTCACCCCCCCTACACCCCCCCCATCTCTGTGTGTGTCACCCCCCTACACCCCCTCCCTATCTCTGTGTGTGTCACCCCCCTACACCCCCTCCCTATCTCTGTGTGTGTCACCCCCCTCCAGCCCCCTACACCCCCTCCCTATCTCTGTGTGTGTCACCCCCTACACCCCCTCCCTATCTCTGTGTGTGTCACCCCCCTACACCCCCTCCCTATCTCTGTGTGTGTCACCCCCTACACCCCCTCCCTATCTCTGTGTGTGTCACCCCCCTACACCCCCTCCCTATCTCTGTGTGTGTCACCCCCTCCAGCCCCTCCCTATCTCTGTGTGTGTCACCCCCTCCAGCCCCTCCCTATCTCTGTGTGTGTCACCCCCTACACCCCCTCCCTATCTCTGTGTGTGTCACCCCCCTACACCCCCTCCCTATCTCTGTGTGTGTCACCCCCCTCCAGCCCCCTACACCCCCTCCCTATCTCTGTGTGTGTCACCCCCTCCAGCCCCTCCCTATCTCTGTGTGTGTCACCCCCTCCAGCCCCTCCCTATCTCTGTGTGTGTCACCCCCTCCAGCCCCTCCCTATCTCTGTGTGTGTCACCCCCCTCCAGCCCCCTACACCCCCTCCCTATCTCTGTGTGTGTCACCCCCCTCCAGCCCCCTACACCCCCTCCCTATCTCTGTGTGTGTCCCCCCTACACCCCCTCCCTATCTCTGTGTGTGTCACCCCCTCCAGCCCCTCCCTATCTCTGTGTGTGTCACCCCCTCCAGCCCCTCCCTATCTCTGTGTGTGTCACCCCCTCCAGCCCCCTACACCCCCTCCCTATCTCTGTGTGTGTCCCCCCTACACCCCCTCCCTATCTCTCTGTGTGTCACCCCCCTACACCCCCTCCCTATCTCTCTGTGTGTCACCCCCCTACACCCCCTCCCTATCTCTGTGTGTGTCACCCCCCTCCAGCCCCCTACACCCCCTCCCTATCTCTGTGTGTGTCACCCCCTCCAGCCCCCTACACCCCCTCCCTATCTCTGTGTGTGTCCCCCCTACACCCCCTCCCTATCTCTGTGTGTGTCACCCCCCTCCAGCCCCCTACACCCCCTCCCTATCTCTGTGTGTGTCACCCCCCTCCAGCCCCCTACACCCCCTCCCTATCTCTGTGTGTGTCACCCCCCTCCGGCCCCCTACACCCCCTCCCTATCTCTGTGTGTGTCACCCCCCTCCAGCCCCCTACACCCCCTCCCTATCTCTGTGTGTGTCACCCCCTCCAGCCCCCTACACCCCCTCCCTATCTCTGTGTGTGTCACCCCCTCCAGCCCCCTACACCCCCTCCCTATCTCTGTGTGTGTCCCCCCTACACCCCCTCCCTATCTCTGTGTGTGTCACCCCCCTCCAGCCCCCTACACCCCCTCCCTATCTCTCTGTGTGTCACCCCCCTCCAGTCCCCTAAACCCCTCTCCCTCCCAGAGCGTTGGGAGGGGTTTGCTCCCTCAGAGCTGGGTCAGGACATGATTCAGGGGATGGGATGATCCTGTCGCTAATTGAATTCAGCCAGTGATTATCCCCAGCTGCAGTGAGCACGGGTTTAATGCAGAATGTGTGGTCAGCTCAGCTCCACGCAAACATCATTCCAGATAAACGTTACCCACCCTCCCTCCCTCCCTCGCTCCTGACCCTCCCTCCCCCTCCCTCCCTCCCTCACTCCAGACCCTCCCTCCCCCATCTCTCCCCCTCTCCCTCTCCTCACCCACACTCCCCCCACACCGTTGTCTCAGGGCTGAGGGGGGAGGGGGGTGGGGAATAGGGAGAGGGAGCATGGTGTGGGGTGGGGGGAGCAGAGGGAGTCGGGGACCCGTTCCCACTCCCTCAGCGCTGACCCTCCCTCAGCACTGACCCTCCCACAGCACTGACCCTCCCTCAGCGCTGACCCTCCCTCAGCGCTGACCCTCCCTCAGCACTGACCCTCCCTCAGCACTGACCCTCCCCCAGCACTGACCCTCCCCACAGCACCCACTCCCTCAGCACTGACCCTCCCACAGCACTGACCCTCCCTCAGCACTGACCCTCCCACAGCACCCACTCCCTCAGCACTGACCCTCCCTCAGCACTGACCCTCCCACAGCACCCGCTCCCTCAGCACTGACCCTCCCGCAGCACCCACTCCCTCAGCACCCCCTCCCTCAGCACCGACCCTCCCTCAGCACTGACCCTCCCTCAGCACTGACCCTCCCACAGCACTGACCCTCCCACAGCACCCACTCCCTCAGCACTGACCCTCCCACAGCACTGACCCTCCCACAGCACCCACGCCCTCAGCACCGACCCTCCCTCAGCACTGACCCTCCCTCAGCACTGACCCTCCCTCAGCACTGACCCTCCCACAGCACCCACTCCCTCAGCACTGACCCTCCCTCAGCACTGACCCTCCCACAGCACCCACTCCCTCAGCACTGACCCTCCCTCAGCACCGACCCTCCCACAGCACCCACTCCCTCAGCACTGACCCTCCCTCAGCACCCACTCCCTCAGCACTGACCCTCCCACAGTGCCCACTCCCTCAGCGCTGACCCTCCCTCAGCACCGACCCTCCCACAGCACCCACTCCCTCAGCACTGACCCTCCCACAGCACCCACTCCCACAGCACCCACTCCCTCAGCACTGACCCTCCCACAGCACCCACTCCCTCAGCACTGACCCTCCCACAGCACCCACTCCCTCAGCACTGACCCTCCCACAGCACCCACTCCCTCAGCGCTGACCCTCCCTCAGCACCGACCCTCCCACAGCACCCACTCCCTCAGCACTGACCCTCCCACAGCACCCACTCCCACAGCACCCACTCCCTCAGCACTGACCCTCCCACAGCACCCACTCCCTCAGCACTGACCCTCCCACAGCACCCACTCCCTCAGCACTGACCCTCCCACAGCACCCACTCCCTCTGCACTGACCCTCCCACAGCACCCACTCCCTCTGCACTGACCCTCCCACAGCGCCCACTCCCTCAGCACCGACCCTCCCACAGCGCCCACTCCCTCAGCACCGACCCTCCCACAGCGCCCACTCCCACAGCACCCAAAGTGGCCGAGGGGAACAGTGTCAAGTGTAAACTTTAGGATGTGGATGAGTTGGTGTTGGATTGGGGTGGACCATGTTATAAATCACCCACACACAAGACTGTCGCCCGACAGAGATCGTTTACCAATCCCTCGCGTTCACAGCTCTCTGTTCTTGATGTGGGAGCAGTGTTCGGAAAGTTAGTGCTTCCCGATGAACGATAACCTGGTGTCGGGTGACTTTTAACAACAAAGTCAATTAGTTTTAGATTAAATTGTGTTTCTGTGTCATTCCCATATCTCAGATACTGATTACAACAATCAAACACTCCCAGGACAGGGAGAGCGCAGGGTTAGGTACAGAGTACAGCTCCCTCTACACCGTCCCCCACTCCCAGGGGCAGGGGGTTAGATACAGAGTAAAGCTCCCTCTACACCGTCCCCCACTCCCAGGGGCAGGGGGTTAGATACAGAGTACAGCTCCCTCTACACCGTCCCCCACTCCCAGGGGCAGGGGGTTAGATACAGAGTACAGCTCCCTCTACACCGTCCCCCACTCCCAGGGACAGGGGGTTAGATACAGAGTAAAGCTTCCTCTACACCGTCCCCCACTCCCAGGGACAGGGGGTTAGATACAGAGTACAGCTCCCTCTACACCGTCCCCCACTCCCAGGGGCAGGGGGGTTAGGTACAGAGTACAGCTCCCTCTACACCGTCCCCCACTCCCAGGGACAGGGGGTTAGGTACAGAGTACAGCTCCCTCTACACCGTGCCCCAATCCCAGGACAGGGAGAGCGCAGGGTTAGGTACAGAGTACAGCTCCCTCTACACCGTCCCCCACTCCCAGGGACAGGGGGTTAGGTACAGAGTACAGCTCCCTCTACACCGTCCCCCACTCCCAGGGACAGGGGGTTAGGTACAGAGTACAGCTCCCTCTACACCGTCCCCCACTCCCAGGGACAGGGGGTTAGATACAGGGTACAGCTCCCTGAACACTGTCCCCCCACTCCCAGGGACAGGGGGTTAGGTACAGAGTACAGCTCCCTCTACACCGTCCCCCACTCCCAGGGACAGGGAGAGCGCAGGGTTAGGTACAGAGTACAGCTCCCTCTACACCGTCCCCCACTCCCAGGGACAGGGGGTTAGGTACAGAGTACAGCTCCCTCTACACCGTCCCCCACTCCCAGGGACAGGGGGTTAGGTACAGAGTACAGCTCCCTCTACACCGTCCCCCACTCCCAGGGACAGGGGGTTAGGTACAGAGTACAGCTCCCTCTACACCGTCCCCCACTCCCAGGGACAGGGGGTTAGATACAGAGTAAAGCTCCCTCTACACCGTCCCCCACTCCCAGGGACAGGGGGTTAGATACAGAGTAAAGCTTCCTCTACACCGTCCCCCACTCCCAGGGACAGGGGGTTAGATACAGGGTACAGCTCCCTCTACACCGTCCCCCACTCCCAGGGACAGGGGGTTAGGTACAGAGTACAGCTCCCTCTACACCGTCCCCCACTCCCAGGGACAGGGGGTTAGGTACAGAGTACAGCTCTCTCTACACCGTCCCCCCACTCCCAGGGACACGGGGGTTAGATACAGAGTACAGCTCCCTCTACACCGTCCCCCACTCCCAGGGACAGGGGGTTAGGTACAGAGTACAGCTCCCTCTACACCGTCCCCCACTCCCAGGGACAGGGGGTTAGGTACAGAGTACAGCTCCCTCTACACCGTCCCCCACTCCCAGGGACAGGGGGTTAGGTACAGAGTACAGCTCCCTCTACACCGTCCCCCACTCCCAGGGACAGGGAGAGCGCAGGGTTAGGTACAGAGTACAGCTCCCTCTACACCATGCCCCAATCCCAAGGGCAGGGGGTTAGATACAGAGTACAGCTCCCTCTACACTGTCCCCCACTCCCAGGGACAGGGAGAGCGCGGGGTTAGGTACAGAGTACAGCCCCCTCTACACCGTCCCCCACTCCCAGGGACAGGGGGTTAGGTACAGAGTACAGCTCCCTCTACACCGTCCCCCACTCCCAGGGACAGGGGGTTAGGTACAGAGTACAGCTCCCTCTACACCGTCCCCCACTCCCAGGGGCAGGGAGAGCGCAGGGTTAGATACAGAGTACAGCTCCCTCTACACCGTCCCCCACTCCCAGGGACAGGGGGTTAGATACAGAGTAAACCTCCCTCTACACCGTCCCCCCACTCCCAGGGACAGGGGGGTTAGATACAGAGTAAAGCTCCCTCTACACCGTCCCCCACTCCCAGGGACAGGGGGTTAGGTACAGAGTAAAGCTCCCTCTACACCGTCCCCCACTCCCAGGGACAGGGGGTTAGATACAGAGTACAGCTCCCTCTACACCGTCCCCCAATCCCAGGGACAGGGGGTTAGGTACAGAGTACAGCTCCCTCTACACTGTCCCCCCACTCCCAGGGACAGGGGGTTAGATACAGAGTAAACCTCCCTCTACACCGTCCCCCCACTCCCAGGGACAGGGGGGTTAGATACAGAGTAAAGCTCCCTCTACACCGTCCCCCACTCCCAGGGACAGGGGGTTAGGTAGAGAGTACAGCTCCCTCTACACCGTCCCCCCACTCCCAGGGACAGGGGGTTAGGTACAGAGTACAGCTCCCTCTACACCGTCCCCCAATCCCAGGGGCAGGGAGAGCGCGGGGTTAGGTACAGAGTACAGCTCCCTCTACACTGTCCCCCACTCCCAGGGACAGGGGGGTTAGGTACAGAGTACAGCTCCCTATACACCGTCCCCCCACTCCCAGGGACAGGGGGTTAGGTACAGAGTACAGCTCCCTCTACACCGTCCCCCACTCCCAGGGACAGGGGGTTAGATACAGAGTACAGCTCCCTCTACACCGTCCCCCACTCCCAGGGACAGGGGGTTAGATACAGAGTACAGCTCCCTCTACACCGTCCCCCAATCCCAGGGACAGGGGGTTAGATACAGAGTACAGCTCCCTCTACACCGTCCCCCAATCCCAGGGACAGGGGGTTAGGTACAGAGTACAGCTCCCTCTACACCGTCCCCCCACTCCCAGGGACAGGGGGGTTAGATACAGAGTAAAGCTCCCTCTACACTGTCCCCCACTCCCAGGGACAGGGGGTTAGATACAGAGTACAGCTCCCTCTACACCGTCCCCCAATCCCAGGGGCAGGGAGAGCGCAGGGTTAGGTACAGAGTACAGCTCCCTCTACACTGTCCCCCACTCCCAGGGACAGGGGGTTAGATACAGAGTACAGCTCCCTCTACACCGTCCCCCACTCCCAGGGGCAGGGAGAGCGCAGGGTTAGGTACAGAGTACAGCTCCCTCTACACTGTCCCCCACACTCCCAGGGACAGGGGGTTAGATACAGAGTACAGCTCCCTCTACACCGTCCCCCAATCCCAGGGGCAGGGAGAGCGCAGGGTTAGGTACAGAGTACAGCTCCCTCTACACTGTCCCTCACTCCCAGGGACAGGGGGTTAGATACAGAGTAAAGCTCCCTCTACACCGTCCCCCACTCCCAGCGACAGGGGGTTAGGTACAGAGTACAGCTCCCTCTACACTGTCCCCCACTCCCAGGGACAGGGGGGTTAGATACAGAGTACAGCTCCCTCTACACCGTCCCCCACTCCCAGGGACAGGGAGAGCGCAGGGTTAGGTACAGAGTACAGCTCCCTCTACACCGTCCCCCACTCCCAGGGACAGGGGGTTAGATACAGAGTACAGCTCCCTCTACACCGTCCCCCACTCCCAGGGACAGGGGGTTAGATACAGAGTAAAGCTCCCCCTACACTGTCCCCCACTCCCAGGGACAGGGGGTTAGATACAGAGTACAGCTCCCTCTACATTGTCCCCCACTCCCAGGGACAGGGGGTTAGGTACAGAGTAAAGCTCCCTCTACACTGTCCCTCACTCCCAGGGACAGGTGGTTAGGTACAGAGTACAGCTTCCTCTACACTGTCCCTCACTCCCAGGGACAGGGGGTTAGATACAGAGTAAAGCTTCCTCTACACCGTCCCCCACTCCCAGGGACAGGGAGAGCGCAGGGTTAGGTACAGAGTACAGCTCCCTCTACACCGTCCCCCACTCCCAGGGACAGGGGGTTAGGTACAGAGTACAGCTCCCTCTACACCGTCCCCCACTCCCAGTGACAGGGGGTTAGATACAGAGTAAAGCTCCCTCTACACCGTCCCCCACTCCCAGGGACAGGGGGTTAGATACAGAGTACAGCTCCCTCTACACCGTCCCCCACTCCCAGGGACAGGGGGTTAGGTACAGAGTACAGCTCCCTCTACACCGTCCCCCAATCCCAGGGGCAGGGAGAGCGCAGGGTTAGGTACAGAGTACAGCTCCCTCTACACTGTCCCCCACTCCCAGGGACAGGGGGTTAGATACAGAGTACAGCTCCCTCTACACCGTCCCCCACTCCCAGGGGCAGGGAGAGCGCAGGGTTAGGTACAGAGTACAGCTCCCTCTACACTGTCCCCCACACTCCCAGGGACAGGGGGTTAGATACAGAGTACAGCTCCCTCTACACCGTCCCCCAATCCCAGGGGCAGGGAGAGCGCAGGGTTAGGTACAGAGTACAGCTCCCTCTACACTGTCCCTCACTCCCAGGGACAGGGGGTTAGATACAGAGTAAAGCTCCCTCTACACCGTCCCCCACTCCCAGCGACAGGGGGTTAGGTACAGAGTACAGCTCCCTCTACACTGTCCCCCACTCCCAGGGACAGGGGGGTTAGATACAGAGTACAGCTCCCTCTACACCGTCCCCCACTCCCAGGGACAGGGAGAGCGCAGGGTTAGGTACAGAGTACAGCTCCCTCTACACCGTCCCCCACTCCCAGGGACAGGGGGTTAGATACAGAGTACAGCTCCCTCTACACCGTCCCCCACTCCCAGGGACAGGGGGTTAGATACAGAGTAAAGCTCCCCCTACACTGTCCCCCACTCCCAGGGACAGGGGGTTAGATACAGAGTACAGCTCCCTCTACATTGTCCCCCACTCCCAGGGACAGGGGGTTAGGTACAGAGTAAAGCTCCCTCTACACTGTCCCTCACTCCCAGGGACAGGTGGTTAGGTACAGAGTACAGCTTCCTCTACACTGTCCCTCACTCCCAGGGACAGGGGGTTAGATACAGAGTAAAGCTTCCTCTACACCGTCCCCCACTCCCAGGGACAGGGAGAGCGCAGGGTTAGGTACAGAGTACAGCTCCCTCTACACCGTCCCCCACTCCCAGGGACAGGGGGTTAGGTACAGAGTACAGCTCCCTCTACACCGTCCCCCACTCCCAGTGACAGGGGGTTAGATACAGAGTAAAGCTCCCTCTACACCGTCCCCCACTCCCAGGGACAGGGGGTTAGATACAGAGTACAGCTCCCTCTACACCGTCCCCCACTCCCAGGGACAGGGGGTTAGGTACAGAGTACAGCTCCCTCTACACCGTCCCCCACTCCCAGGGACAGGGGGTTAGGTACAGAGTACAGCTCCCTCTACACCGTCCCCCACTCCCAGGGACAGGGGGTTAGATACAGAGTAAAGCTCCCTCTACACCGTCCCCCACTCCCAGGGACAGGGGGTTAGATACAGAGTAAAGCTTCCTCTACACCGTCCCCCACTCCCAGGGACAGGGGGGTTAGATACAGAGTACAGCTCTCTCTACACCGTCCCCCCACTCCCAGGGACACGGGGGTTAGATACAGAGTACAGCTCCCTCTACACCGTCCCCCACTCCCAGGGACAGGGGGTTAGGTACAGAGTACAGCTCCCTCTACACCGTCCCCCACTCCCAGGGACAGGGGGTTAGGTACAGAGTACAGCTCCCTCTACACCGTCCCCCACTCCCAGGGACAGGGGGTTAGGTACAGAGTACAGCTCCCTGTACACTGTTCCCCCACTCCCAGGGACAGGGGGTTAGATACAGAGTACAGCTCCCTCTACACTGTCCCCCACTCCCAGGGACAGGGAGAGCGCGGGGTTAGGTACAGAGTACAGCCCCCTCTACACCGTCCCCCACTCCCAGGGACAGGGGGTTAGGTACAGAGTACAGCTCCCTCTACACTGTCCCCCACTCCCAGGGACAGGGGGTTAGATACAGAGTAAACCTCCCTCTACACCGTCCCCCCACTCCCAGGGACAGGGGGTTAGGTACAGAGTAAAGCTCCCTCTACACTGTCCCTCACTCCCAGGGACAGGTGGTTAGGTACAGAGTACAGCTTCCTCTACACTGTCCCTCACTCCCAGGGACAGGGGGTTAGATACAGAGTAAAGCTTCCTCTACACCGTCCCCCACTCCCAGGGACAGGGAGAGCGCAGGGTTAGGTACAGAGTACAGCTCCCTCTACACCGTCCCCCACTCCCAGGGACAGGGGGTTAGGTACAGAGTACAGCTCCCTCTACACCGTCCCCCACTCCCAGTGACAGGGGGTTAGATACAGAGTAAAGCTCCCTCTACACCGTCCCCCACTCCCAGGGACAGGGGGTTAGATACAGAGTACAGCTCCCTCTACACCGTCCCCCACTCCCAGGGACAGGGGGTTAGGTACAGAGTACAGCTCCCTCTACACCGTCCCCCACTCCCAGGGACAGGGGGTTAGGTACAGAGTACAGCTCCCTCTACACCGTCCCCCACTCCCAGGGACAGGGGGTTAGATACAGAGTAAAGCTCCCTCTACACTGTCCCCCACTCCCAGGGACAGGGGGGTTAGATACAGAGTATAGCTCCCTCTATACCATTCCCCACTCCCAGGGACAGGGGGTTAGATACAGGGTACAGCTCCCTGAACACTGTCCCCCCACTCCCAGGGATAGGGGGTTAGATACAGAGTAAAGCTCCCTCTACACCGTCCCCCCACTCCCAGGGACAGGGTGGTTAGATACAGGGTAAAGCTCGCTCTACACCGTCCCCCCCACTCCCAGGGACAGGGGGTTAGATACAGAGTAAAGCTCCCTCTACACCGTCCCCCCACTCCCAGGGACAGGGTGGTTAGATACAGGGTACAGCTCCCTGAACACTGTCCCCCCACTCCCAGGGACAGGGGGTTAGATACAGGGTAAAGCTCCCTCTACACCGACCCCCCACTCCCAGGGACAGGGGGTTAGATACAGAGTAAAGCTCCCTCTACACCGACCCCCCACTCCCAGGGACAGGGGGTTAGATACAGGGTACAGCTCCCTCTACACCGTCCCCCCACTCCCAGGGACAGGGGGTTAGATACAGAGTAAAGCTCCCTCTACACCGACCCCCCACTCCCAGGGACAGGGGGTTAGATACAGGGTACACTCCGAAGGCTCGTGCTTCTACATAAACCTGTGGGATTTTAATCTGGAGTTGTGTGATTTTTAACTTTGTCCCAGTACAGGAACAGCCTGGGTTTAAATACAGTGTAATCCTTCCTGAGGGGGGTGGGTGCTGAGGGAGGGTCAGTGCTGAGGGAGGGTCAGTGCTGAGGGAGGGTCAGTGCTGAGGGAGGGTCAGTGCTGTGGGAGGGTCAGTGCTGTGGGAGGGTCAGTGCTGTGGGAGGGTCAGTGCTGAGGGAGGGTCAGTGCTGAGGGAGGGTCAGTGCTGTGGGAGGGTCAGTGCTGAGGGAGGGTCAGTGCTGAGGGAGTGGGTGCTGTGGGAGGGTCAGTGCTGAGGGAGTGGGTGCTGTGGGAGGGTCAGCGCTGTGGGAGGGTCAGTGCTGAGGGAGGGTCAGTGTTGTGGGAGGGTCAGTGCTGAGGGAGGGTCAGTGCTGAGGGAGGGTCAGTGCTGAGGGAGTGGGTGCTGTGGGAGGGTCAGTGCTGAGGGAGTGGGTGCTGTGGGAGGGTCAGTGCTGAGGGAGGGTCAGTGCTGAGGGAGTGGGTGCTGTGGGAGGGTCAGTGCTGTGGGAGTGGGTGCTGTGGGAGGGTCAGTGCTGAGGGAGTGGGTGCTGAGGGAGGGTCAGTGCTGAGGGAGTGGGTGCTGTGGGAGGGTCAGTGCTGAGGGAGTGGGCGCTGTGGGAGGGTCAGTGCTGAGGGAGTGGGTGCTGTGGGAGGGTCAGTGCTGAGGGAGCGGGTGCTGAGGGAGGGTCAGTGCTGAGGGAGGGTCAGTGCTGAGGGAGTGGGTGCTGAGGGAGGGTTAGGGCTGAGGGAGCGGGTGCTGAGGGAGGGTCAGTGCTGAGGGAGGGTCAGTGCTGAGGGAGTGGGTGCTGTGGGAGGGTCAGTGCTGAGGGAGGGTCAGTGCTGTGGGAGCAGGTGCTGTGGGAGGGTCAGTGCTGAGGGAGTGGGTGCTGAGGGAGGGTCAGTGCTGAGGGATTGGGTGCTGTGGGAGGGTCAGTGCTGAGGGAGTGGGTGCTGTGGGAGGGTCAACACTGAGGGATTGGGTGCTGTGGGAGGGTCAGTGCTGAGGGAGTGGGTGCTGTGGGAGGGTCAACACTGAGGGATTGGGTGCTGTGGGAGGGTCAGTGCTGTGGGAGGGTCAGTGCTGAGGGAGCGGGTGCTGTGGGAGGGTCAGTGCTGAGGGAGTGGGTGCTGTGAGAGGGTCAGTGTTGAGGGAGTGGGTGCTGTGGGAGGGTCAGTGCTGTGGGAGGGTCAGTGCTGAGGGAGCGGGTGCTGAGGGAGGGTCAGTGCTGAGGGAGGGTCAGTGCTGAGGGAGTGGGTGCTGTGGGAGGGTCAGTGCTGAGGGAGTGGGTGCTGTGGGAGGGTCAGTGCTGTGGGAGGGTCAGTGCTGAGGGAGTGGGTGCTGTGGGAGGGTCAGTGCTGAGGGAGCGGGTGCTGAGGGAGGGTCAGTGCTGGGGGAGGGTCAGTGCTGAGGGAGCGGGTGCTGAGGGAGGGTCAGTGCTGAGGGAGTGGGTGCTGTGGGAGGGTCAGTGCTGTGGGAGGGTCAGTGCTGAGGGAGTGGGTGCTGTGGGAGGGTCAGTGCTGAGGGAGCGGGTGCTGAGGGAGGGTCAGTGCTGAGGGAGTGGGTGCTGTGGGAGGGTCAGTGCTGTGGGAGGGTCAGTGCTGAGGGAGCGGGTGCTGTGGGAGGGTCAGTGCTGAGGGAGTGGGCCCTGAGGGAGGGTCAGTGCTGAGGGAGTGGGCGCTGTGGGAGGGTCAGTGCTGAGGGAGTGGGTGCTGTGGGAGGGTCAGTGCTGAGGGAGGGTCAGTGCTGTGGGAGGGTCAGTGCTGAGGGAGTGGGTGCTGTGGGAGGGTCAGTGCTGAGGGAGCGGGTGCTGTGGGAGGGTCAGTGCTGAGGGAGTGGGCCCTGAGGGAGGGTCAGTGTTGTGGGAGCGGGTGCTGAGGGAGGGTCAGTGCTGAGGGAGTGGGTGCTGTGGGAGGGTCAGTGCTGAGGGAGGGTCAGTGCTGAGGGAGTGGGTGCTGTGGGAGGGTCAGTGTTGTGGGAGTGGGTGCTGTGGGAGGGTATGTATCCTTTCAGATCTGAGTCAGTCTGTGGTGGGTGAGTGTCTGGGAGGTTTGAGTGAACGAGCTGAATTGGAGGGTTTCCTATCCTTCCCAAATATTGACACATATTTGGGAGTCAGGCAAATATTTGAAGAGCACAAAAGGGTGAGGTGTCTGGGACTGGCCTGGCCTGGGGGTGTGTGTGAGGGTGGAGGGTGGACGGGTGGGTCAGGCTGGTGCTGAGGGGTTATGGGGTGGGGGGGGGGGGGTGAGCAGCCAAATGGGGGGACAATTTGCCTCTCCGAAACCACATGCAATGTACATAGCAAGTTGCATCATAGAGTCAGAGAGGGAGGAGACTGTGTCTCTCTCTCACACACACACACACCCCTCCCCCCAAACAGCCACAGGTTCAGGAGTGCTGGCCAAGTCCCCACAGACACACATGTACACACACCAACACCCCGTCACTCGCTCACTGTCACCACTCCCACCCAACACACACACAAACCAGCACTCCCTCGCTCTCTCACACACACACACACACATACACAGACACACAATGTCTCTCTCACACACACACACACTCTCACAGACACACACACACACACACACACAGACACACTCTCTCTCACACACACACACACACACATACACAGACACACAATGTCTCTCTCACACACACACACACTCTCACAGACACACACACACACACACACACAGACACACTCTCTCTCACACACACACACACACACATACACAGACACACAATGTCTCTCTCACACACACACACACTCTCACAGACACACTCTCTCTCACACATACAGACACACTCTCTCACAAACACAGACACACACACACAGTCTCTCTCACAGACACACACACTCTCTCACTCACACACACACACACTCACACACACACAGTCTCTCACACAGACACACACACATTCTCTCTCTCTCTCACACTCTCTCTCTCTCTCTCTCACACACACACACACACACACAAACACACACAGTCTCTCTCACAGACACACTCTCTCTCTCACACACACACTCTCTCACATTCACACACTCTCTCTCTCACACACATACACTCTCTCTCACACAGACATAGTGCAAGGTTCAGGAGGGCTGGGCCAAATCCCCACACCGACATGCCTCCTGAGACAGAGAGAGAGAGAGAGAGAGCGAGCAGCAAACCCCACTCCCCCCTCCCACTCAGTCACAGCCAGCACCTCAGCGCTCTGACTCCACGTGGCAGTCACACTGCCTGGCGTCTGGGCTACGTCTCTCTCACCCGAGACCGGGGAGGAACGGGGTGGAGGGGTGGGTGGGAGGGGAGTTCATCAAACTAGTTAGAAATAACATGAAGAGCACCTTCCTGCCCCTGCCCCAAACCCCATGGAGGTTGTCAGGAAACCAGTGCCCAGCAATGTCTGATTGATCAGTGACAGAGTATCCTCCATGAGTTACTGTGTGTCTCTGGTTAATTACCCAGGAGCACCCTCAGCCCCACGCTGGGTCAGGTACAATGTAATCTTTGTTAATTACACTGTATCCCCCAATCAGTTACACTGTATCCCCAATCAGTTACACTGTATCCCCAATCAGTTCCACAGTCCCCACTCAGTTACACTGTATCCCCGCTCAGTTACACTGTATCCCCAATCAGTTACACTGTATCGCCACTCAGTTTCACTGTATCCCCAATCGGTTACACTGTGTCCCCAATCGGTTACACTGTGTCCCCAATCGGTTACACTGTATCCCCCACTCAATTTCACTGTATCCGCAATCAGTTTCACTGTGTCCCCAATCAGTTACAACGTATCCCTGCTCAGTTACACTGTATCCCCGCTCCGTTACACTGTATCCCCGCTCCGTTACACTGTATCCCCGCTCAGTTACACTGTATCCCCGCTCAGTTACACTGTATCCCCGCTCAGTTACACTGTATCCCCGCTCAGTTACACTGTATCCCCGCTCAGTTACACTGTATCCCCATCAGTTACACCGTATCCCCATCAGTTACACCGTATCCCTGCTCTGTTACGCTGTATCCCTGCTCTGTTACGCTGTATCCCCAATCAGTTACACTGTATCCCCAATAATTAACACTGTATCCCCAATAATTAACACTGTATCCCCGCTCAGTTACACCGTATCCTCGCTCAGTTACACCGTATCCCCAATCAGTTTCACTGTATCCGCAATCAGTTACACTGTATCCCCAATCAGTTACACTGTATCCCCAATCAGTTACACTGTATCCGCAATGAGTTATAATGCACCCCCAATCAGTTACACTGTATCCCCGCTCAGTTACACTGTATCTCCAATCAGTTACACTGTATCCCCAATTAGTTACACTGTATCCCCGCTCAGTTACACTGTACCCCCAATCAGTTACACTGTACCCCCAATCAGTTACACTGTATCCCCAATCAGTTACACTGTATCCCTATTCAGTAACACTGTATCCCAATCGGTTACACTGTATCCCTGCTCAGTTACACTGTATCCCCAATCAGTTACACTGTATCCCCGCTCCGTTACACTGTATCCCCGATCAGTTACACCGTATCCCCAATCAGTTACACCGTATCCCCAATCAGTTACACCGTAACCCCAATCAGTTACACCGTACCCCCAATCAGTTACACCGTACCCCCAATCAGTTACACTGTATCCCCAATCAGTTACACTGTATCCCCGCTCCGTTACACTGTATCCCCAATCAGTTACACTGTATCCCCAATCAGTTCCACAGTCCCCACTCAGTTACACTGTATCCCCGCTCAGTTACACTGTATCCCCAATCAGTTACACTGTATCCCCAATCAGTTCCACAGTCCCCACTCAGTTACACTGTATCCCCGCTCAGTTACACCGTACCCCCAATCAGTTACACCGTACCCCCAATCAGTTACACCGTATCCCCAATCAGTTACACTGTATCCCCAATCAGTTACACTGTATCCCCAATCAGTTACACTGTATCCCCAATCCGTTACACTGTATCCCCGCTCCGTTACACTGTATCCCTGCTCCGTTACACTGTATCCCTGCTCCGTTACACTGTATCCCCAATCAGTTACACTGTATCCCCAATCAGTTACACTGTATCCCCGCTCAGTTACACCGTATCCCCGCTCAGTTACACCGTATCCCCAATCAGTTACACCGTATCCCCGCTCAGTTACACCGTATCCCCGCTCAGTTACACCGTATCCCCAATCAGTTACACTGTATCCGCAATCAGTTACACTGTATCCCCAATCAGTTACACTGTATCCCCGCTCCGTTACACTGTATCCCCGCTCCGTTACACTGTATCCCCGCTCAGTTACACTGTATCCCCGCTCAGTTACACTGTATCCCCAATCAGTTACACTGTATCCCCAATCAGTTCCACAGTCCCCACTCAGTTACACTGTATCCCCGCTCAGTTACACTGTATCCCCGCTCAGTTACACTGTATCCCCGCTCAGTTACACCGTACCCCCAATCAGTTACACTGTATCCCCAATCAGTTACACTGTATCCCCAATCAGTTACACTGTATCCCTATTCAGTAACACAGTATCCCAATCGGTTACACTGTATCCCCGCTCAGTTACACTGTATCCCCAATCAGTTACAGTGTGTCCCCGCTCCGTTACACTGTATCCCCAATCAGTTACACTGTGTCCCCGCTCCGTTACACTGTATCCCCAATCAGTTACACTGTATCCCCGCTCAGTTACACCGTATCCCCGCTCAGTTACACCGTATCCCCAATCAGTTTCACTGTATCCGCAATCAGTTACACTGTATCCCCGCTCAGTTACACTGTACCCCCGCTCAGTTACACCGTACCCCCAATCAGTAACACTGTATCCCTGCTCAGTTACACTGTATCCCCGCTCAGTTACACTGTATCCCCGCTCAGTTACACTGTATCCCCGCTCAGTTACACTGTATCCCCGCTCAGTTACACCGTATCCCCGCTCAGTTACACCGTAACCCCAATCAGTTACACCGTACCCCCAATCAGTTACACCGTACCCCCAATCAGTTACACCGTACCCCCAATCAGTTACACCGTATCCCCAATCAGTTACACCGTACCCCCAATCAGTTACACTGTATCCCCAATCAGTTACACTGTATCCCCGCTCAGTTACACTGTATCCCCAATCAGTTACACCGTATCCCCGATCAGTTACACCGTATCCCCAATCAGTTTCACTGTATCCCCAATCAGTTACACTGTATCCGCAATCAGTTACACTGTATCCCCAATCAGTTACACTGTATCCCCAATCAGTTACACTGTATCCCCGCTCCGTTACACTGTATCCCCAATCAGTTACACTGTATCCCCAATCAGTTACACTGTATCCCCGCTCAGTTACACCGTACCCCCAATCAGTTACACTGTATCCCCAATCAGTTACACTGTATCCCCAATCAGTTACACTGTATCCCCAATCAGTTACACTGTATCCCTATTCTGTAACACAGTATCCCAATCGGTTACACTGTATCCCCGCTCAGTTACACTGTATCCCCAATCAGTTACACTGTGTCCCCGCTCCGTTACACTGTATCCCCAATCAGTTACACTGTATCCCCAATCAGTTACACTGTATCCCCGCTCAGTTACACTGTATCCCCGCTCAGTTACACCGTATCCCCAATCAGTTTCACTGTATCCGCAATCAGTTACACTGTATCCCCGCTCAGTTACACTGTACCCCCGCTCAGTTACACTGTACCCCCAATCAGTAACACTGTACCCCCAATCAGTAACACTGTATCCCTGCTCAGTTACACTGTATCCCCGCTCAGTTACACTGTATCCCCGCTCAGTTACACCGTATCCTCGCTCAGTTACACCGTATCCCCAATCAGTTTCACTGTATCCGCAATCAGTTACACTGTATCCCCAATCAGTTACACTGTATCCCCAATCAGTTACACTGTATCCGCAATGAGTTATAATGCACCCCCAATCAGTTACACTGTATCCCCGCTCAGTTACACTGTATCTCCAATCAGTTACACTGTATCCCCAATTAGTTACACTGTATCCCCGCTCAGTTACACTGTACCCCCAATCAGTTACACTGTACCCCCAATCAGTTACACTGTATCCCTATTCAGTAACACTGTATCCCAATCGGTTACACTGTATCCCTGCTCAGTTACACTGCATCCCCAATCAGTTACACTGTATCCCCGCTCCGTTACACTGTATCCCCGATCAGTTACACCGTATCCCCAATCAGTTACACCGTAACCCCAATCAGTTACACCGTACCCCCAATCAGTTACACCGTACCCCCAATCAGTTACACTGTATCCCCAATCAGTTACACTGTATCCCCAATCAGTTACACTGCATCCCCGCTCCGTTACACTGTATCCCCAATCAGTTACACTGTATCCCCAATCAGTTCCACAGTCCCCACTCAGTTACACTGTATCCCCGCTCAGTTACACCGTACCCCCAATCAGTTACACCGTACCCCCAATCAGTTACACTGTATCCCCAATCAGTTACACTGTATCCCCAATCAGTTACACTGTATCCCCAATCCGTTACACTGTATCCCCGCTCCGTTACACTGTATCCCTGCTCCGTTACACTGTATCCCCAATCAGTTACACTGTGTCCCCGCTCCGTTACACTGTATCCCCAATCAGATACACTGTATCCCCGCTCCGTTACACTGTATCCCCAATCAGTTACACTGTATCCCCGCTCAGTTACACCGTATCC
Source organism: Chiloscyllium punctatum (assembly GCF_047496795.1). Taxonomy (NCBI): domain Eukaryota; kingdom Metazoa; phylum Chordata; class Chondrichthyes; order Orectolobiformes; family Hemiscylliidae; genus Chiloscyllium; species Chiloscyllium punctatum. The sequence continues at coordinate 34,140,926 of NC_092791.1, read as the reverse complement.
CCAATCAGTTACACCGTATCCGCAATCAGTTACACTGTATCCCCGCTCAGTTACACTGTACCCCCGCTCAGTTACACTGTACCCCCAATCAGTTACACTGTACCCCCAATCAGTAACACTGTATCCCTGCTCAGTTACACTGTATCCCCGCTCAGTTACACTGTATCCCCGCTCAGTTACACTGTATCCCCGCTCAGTTACACCGTATCCCCGCTCAGTTACACCGTAACCCCAATCAGTTACACCGTACCCCCAATCAGTTACACCGTACCCCCAATCAGTTACACCGTATCCCCAATCAGTTACACCGTACCCCCAATCAGTTACACCGTATCCCCAATCAGTTACACTGTATCCCCGCTCAGTTACACTGTATCCCCAATCAGTTACACCGTATCCCCGCTCAGTTACACCGTATCCCCGCTCAGTTACACCGTATCCCCAATCAGTTTCACTGTATCCCCAATCAGTTTCACTGTATCCCCAATCAGTTACACTGTATCCGCAATCAGTTACACTGTATCCCCAATCAGTTACACTGTATCCCCAATCAGTTACACTGTATCCCCGCTCCGTTACACTGTATCCCCAATCAGTTACACTGTATCCCCAATCAGTTACACTGTATCCCCAATCAGTTACACTGTATCCCCAATCAGTTCCACAGTCCCCACTCAGTTACACTGTATCCCCGCTCAGTTACACTGTATCCCCAATCAGTTACACTGTATCCCCGCTCAGTTACACCGTACCCCCAATCAGTTACACTGTATCCCCAATCAGTTACACTGTATCCCCAATCAGTTACACTGTATCCCTATTCAGTAACACAGTATCCCAATCGGTTACACTGTATCCCCGCTCAGTTACACTGTATCCCCAATCAGTTACACTGTGTCCCCAATCAGTTACACTGTGTCCCCAATCAGTTACACTGTGTCCCCAATCAGTTACACTGTATCCCCGCTCAGTTACACCGTATCCCCAATCAGTTTCACTGTATCCGCAATCAGTTACACTGTATCCCCGCTCAGTTACACTGTACCCCCGCTCAGTTACACTGTACCCCCAATCAGTTACACTGTACCCCCAATCAGTAACACTGTATCCCTGCTCAGTTACACTGTATCCCCGCTCAGTTACACTGTATCCCCGCTCAGTTACACTGTATCCCCGCTCAGTTACACTGTATCCCCGCTCAGTTACACCGTATCCCCGCTCAGTTACACCGTAACCCCAATCAGTTACACCGTACCCCCAATCAGTTACACCGTATCCCCAATCAGTTACACCGTACCCCCAATCAGTTACACTGTATCCCCGCTCCGTTACACTGTATCCCCAATCAGTTACACCGTATCCCCAATCAGTTACACTGTATCCCCGCTCAGTTACACCGTACCCCCAATCAGTTACACCGTATCCCCAATCAGTTACACCGTATCCCCAATCAGTTACACCGTACCCCCAATCAGTTACACCGTATCCACAATCAGTTACACCGTATCCCCAATCAGTTACACCGTACCCCCAATCAGTTACACCGTATCCACAATCAGTTACACCGTATCCCCGCTCCGTTACACTGCATCCCCGCTCAGTTACACTGTATCCCCAATCAGTTACACTGTATCCCCGCTCAGTTACACTGTATCCCTGCTCAGTTACACTGTATCCCCGCTCAGTTACACTGTATCCCCAATCAGTTACACTGTATCCCCAATCAGTTACACTGTATCCCCGCTCCGTTACACTGTATCCCCAATCAGTTACACCGTATCCCCAATCAGTTACACCGTATCCCCAATCAGTTACACCGTACCCCCAATCAGTTACACCGTATCCACAATCAGTTACACCGTATCCCCGCTCAGTTACACTGTATCCCCAATCTGTTACACTGTATCCCCAATCAGTTACACTGTACCCCCGCTCGGTTACACTGTACCCCCGCTCGGTTACACTGTACCCCCGCTCGGTTACACTGTACCCCCGCTCGGTTACACCGTATCCCCGCTCGGTTACACCGTATCCCCAATCAGTTACACCGTATCCCCGCTCAGTTACACCGTATCCCCAATTAGTTACACTGTATCCCCAATCAGTTACACTGTATCCCCAATGAGTTATAATGCACCCCCAATCAGTTACACTGTATCCCCGCTCAGTTACACTGTATCCCCAATCAGTTACACCATATCCACAATCAGTTACACCGTATCCCCGCTCCGTTACACTGTATCCCCGCTCAGTTACACTGTATCCCCGCTCGGTTACACTGTATCCCCGCTCGGTTACACTGTATCCCCAATCAGTTCCACAGTCCCCGCTCAGTTACACTGTATCCCCGCTCAGTTACACCGTATCCCCGCTCAGTTACACCGTATCCCCGCTCAGTTACACCGTACCCCCGCTCAGTTACACTGTACCCCCGCTCAGTTACACTGTATCCCCAATCTGTTACACTGTACCCCCAATCTGTTACACTGTACCCCCAATCAGTTACACTGTACCCCCAATCAGTTACACCGTATCCCCGCTGGGTTACACCGTATCCCCGCTCAGTTACACTGTATCCCCGCTCAGTTACACTGTATCCCCAATCAGTTACACTGTATCCCCGCTCAGTTACACTGTATCCCCGCTCAGTTACACTGTATCCCCGCTCAGTTACACAGTACCCCCGCTCAGTTACACTGTATCCCCCGCTCAGTTACACTGTATCCCCGCTCGGTTACACTGTATCCCCCGCTCAGTTACACTGTATCCCCGCTCAGTTACACTGTATCCCCGCTCAGTTACACTGTATTCCCGCTCAGTTACACTGTACCCCCGCTCAGTTACACTGTATCCCCAATCTGTTACACTGTACCCCCAATCAGTTACACTGTATCCCCGCTCGGTTACACTGTATCCCCCGCTCAGTTACACTGTATCCCCGCTCAGTTACACTGTATCCCCGCTCAGTTACACTGTATTCCCGCTCAGTTACACTGTACCCCCGCTCAGTTACACTGTACCCCCAATCTGTTACACTGTACCCCCGCTCAGTTACACTGTACCCCCAATCAGTTACACTGTACCCCCGCTCAGTTACACTGTATCCCCGCTCAGTTACACCGTATCCCCAATCAGTTACACTGTATCCCCGCTCAGTTACACTGTATCCCCGCTCAGTTACACTGTATCCCCGCTCAGTTACACTGTATCCCCGCTCAGTTACACAGTACCCCCCGCTCAGTTACACTGTATCCCCGCTCAGTTACACTGTATCCCCCGCTCAGTTACACTGTATCCCCGCTCAGTTACACTGTACCCCCAATCAGTTACACTGTATCCCCGCTCGGTTACACTGTATCCCCCGCTCAGTTACACTGTATCCCCGCTCAGTTACACTGTATTCCCGCTCAGTTACACTGTATCCCCAATCTGTTACACTGTACCCCCGCTCAGTTACACTGTACCCCCAATCTGTTACACTGAACCCCCAATCAGTTACACTGTATCCCCGCTCAGTTACACTGTATCCCCGCTCAGTTACACTGTATCCCCGCTCAGTTACACTGTATCCCCAATCAGTAGCGGTGCACCCGTGGCTCAGTTCCCATTCCCCAGTCTCCACCCCACCCCCACCCCCCGGGCTCTCTCTCTCTCCCTCCATCCCCTGGGGTCTCTCTCTCTCTCCCCCCCCACTGCCCCTCCCGGCTCTCTCTCCCTCTCTCCCCCTCCCCCTCTCTCTCTCTCTCTGTCTCTGTCTCTCTCCCTCTCCCTCTCCCTCTCTCTCTCTGTCTCTCTCTATCTCTCTCCCTCTCTCTCTCTCTCTGTCTCTCTCCCTCTCTGTCTCTCTCTCCCTCTCTCTGTCTCCCTCTCTCTCCCTCTCTCTCCCGCTCTGTCTCTCTCTCTGTCTTGTCTCTCCCTCCCTCTCTCTCTCTCTCTGTCTCTCTCTCTCTCTCTCCCTCTCTCCCCCCTCCCCCTCTCTCTCTCTCTCTGTCTCTGTCTCTCTCCCTCTCCCTCTCCCTCTCTCTCTCTGTCTCTCTCTATCTCTCTCCCTCTCTCTCTCTCTCTGTCTCTCTCCTCTCTGTCTCTCTCTCCCTCTCTCTGTCTCTCCCTCTCTCTCCCTCTCTGTCTCTCTCTCTGTCTTTCTCTCCCTCCTCTCTCTCTCTCTCTGTCTCTCCCCTCTCTCTCTCTCTCTCTCTCTCTGTGTCCCCCGTTCTCCCCCCCACCCCCTCACTCACCGATCTGCTCGCCCCCCATCACGGCCATGTCTGTAGTATCTGTCCCTCCTGCCCACCCCCCGGTGTGAGCCGCTCTCCCTGTGTCTGTGCCGAGCCTGGACGGGTGAAGCCCCTCCCAGTGGATCAGCCTCCCATCCGGCACAAGGCGCTGATCCTCCCCCTGCTCCTCCTGCCGATGCCCGGGGCCGGACGGGAGTTGTAGTCCTCACCACCTTCCGCCTCGGTCTCTCTGTTCGTGCCGCTGCATTGGGGTAGCCCCTGCTCCCTCCCTTCCTCCGCCCCCCCAACACACGCTCCCCAACACACACACCGCACCCCCCAAGACACACTCCCCCCAGCCCCCCAACACACACACACTCCCCACCCCCCCAACACACACACACTCCCCACCCCCCCAACACCCCAACACACACTCCCCACCCCCCAACACACCCCCACCCCCCAACACACTCCCCACCCCCCAACACACACTCCCCCCACCCCCCAACACACACACCCCCCACTCCCCCAACACCACACCCCACCCCCCACCACACACACTCCCCACCCCCCCAACACACACACTCCCCACACCCCCAACACCACACCCCCCACCCCCCAACACACACCCCACCCCCAACACACACCCCACCCCCCAACACACACTTCCCACCCCCCAACACACACACTCCCCACCCCCCAACACACACTCCCCACCCCCCAACACACACACCCCCACCCCCCAACACACACTCCCCACCCCCCAACACCACACTCCCACCCCCAACACACACACACCCCACACCCCCAACACACACACCCCCCACACCCCCAACACACACACCCCACCCCCCCAACACACACTCCCCACCCCCCGCAACACACACCCGACCGCCCCCAACACACTCCCCACCCCCACACACACACCCCCACCCCCCAACACACACACACTCCACCCCCCCAACACACACACACACCACCCCCCCAACACACACACTCCCCACCCCCCAACACACACACCCCACCCCCCAACACACACACACCCCACCCCCCAACACACACACTCCCCACACCCCCAACACACACACACCCCACTCCCCAACACACACACTCCCCACCCCCCCAACACACACACTCCCCCACCCCCCAACACACACACCCCACCCCCCAACACACACACCCCACCCCCCAACACACTCCCCACCCCCCCACACACACACCCCACCCCCCACACACACACCCCACCCCCCAACACACACACTCCCCACACCCCCACAAAAAACCCACACCTCCACCTCCCAACACACACACCCCACCCCCCAACACACACACCCCACCCCCCAACACACACAGAACCCACCTCCCAACACACACTCCCCACCCCCCAACACACACTCCCCACCCCCCAACACACACAACCCCCACCCCCCCAACACACACACCCCACCCCCCCCAACACACACCCCACCCCCCAACACACACCCCACTCCCCAACACACACTCCCACCCCCCAACACACACTCCCCATCCCCACAACACATACACCCCACCCCCCAACACACCCCCCACCCCCCCCAACACACATACACCCCCCCAACACACACACTCCCCCACCCCCCCAACACACACACACACCACCCCCCCAACAGACACACTCCCCACCCCCCAAAAAAACACTCCCCATCCCCACAACACACACTCCCCACCCCCCAACACACCCCCCACCCCCACAACACACACACACACCCCCAACACACACACACCCCACCCCAACACACACACTCCACCCCCAACACACACAACCCCCACCCATCTAACACACACACTCCCCACCCCCCAACACACACACACCCCACCCCCCAACACACACACACCCCCCAACACACACACTCCCCACCCCCCCAACACACACACTCCCCACCCCCCAACACACACACACCCCACCCCCAACACACACACCCCACCCCCCAACACACACACTCCCCCCCACCCCCCAACACACACACTCCCCCCACCCCCCAACACACACACTCCCCACCCCCCCAACACACACTCTCCCCATCCCCCCCAACACACACACACCCCAACCCCCAACACACCCCTCACCCCCCCACACACACCTCACCCCCCCAACACACACACCCCCATCCCACCAACACACACCTCACCCCCCCAACACACACACTCCCCACCCCCCCCAACACACACACTCCCCACCCCCCCAACACACACACCCCACCCCCCACACACACACTCCCCAACACACACACCCCAACCCCCAACACACACACTCCCCACACCCCAACACACACACTCCCCACCCCCCCAACACACACACTCCCCACCCCCCAACATACACACACCCCACCCCCCAACACACACACTCCCCCACCCCCCAACATACACACACCCCACCCCCCAACACACACACTCCCCACCCCCCCAACACACACACTCCCCACCCCCCCCAACACACACACTCCCCATCCCCCCACACACACACCCCACCCCCCCAACACACACCCCACCCCCCAACATACACACACCCACCCACCCCCCAACACACACACACCCCACCCCCCCCAACACACACTCCCCACCCCCCAACACACACACCACCCACACACCCCCAACACAGACACCCCCCACACCCCCCAACACACACACACCCCACCCCCAACACACACACAGCCCACCACCCCAACACACACACTCCCCACCCCCCCAACACACACACTCCCCACCCCCCAACACACTCCCCACCCCCCCCCAACACACACACTCCCCACCCCCAACACACACACCCCCCACACCCCCCAACACACACACCCCCCACACCCCCCAACACACACACTCCCCAACCACCCCAACACACACACCCCACACCCCCAACACACACACTCCCCACCCCCCAACACACTCCCCACCCCCCAACAACACACACCCACCCTAACCCCCGACCCACAGACTACCCCACCCCCAACACACACACCCCACCCCCGAACACACACACACACCACCCCCCAACACACACACACCCCACCCCCAACACACACACACCCCACCCCCCCAACACAGACCCCACCCCCCAACACAGACTCCACCCAACACACACCCACCCCCCAACACACACACTCCCCACCCCCCAACACACACACCCCCCACCCCCCCAACACACACGCCCAACCCCCCAAGTTACACACCCCCCACCCCCCCAACACACACTCCCCACCCCCCCAACACACACACTCCCCACCCTCCAACACACACCCCCCACCCCGCCAACACACACCCCCCACCCCCCCAACACACACTCCCAACCCCCCAAGTTACACACCCCCCACCCCCCCAACACACACACACCCCACCCCCCAACATACACACTCCCCCACCCCCCCACAACACACACTCCCCACCCCCACACACCCCCCACCCCCCCAACACACACACACACCCCCATCACACAACACACCAACCCCCCAACACACACACACCCCACCCCAACACACACACTCCACCCCCAACACACACAACCCCCACCCATCTAACACACACACTCCCCACCCCCAACACACACACACCCCACCCCCCCAACACACACACTCCCCACCCCCAACACACACACTCCACCCCCAACACACACACTCCACCCCCAACACACACAACCCCCACCCATCTAACACACACACTCCCCACCCCCCAACACACACACACCCCACCCCCCACCACACACACACCCCCCAACACACACATTCCCCCACCCCCCAACACACACACTCCCACCCCCCAACACACACACACCCCACCACCCCAACACACACACACACACCACCCCCCCAACACACACACTCCCCAACCCCCAACACACACACTCCCCACCCCCCAACACACACACTCCCCACCCCCCAACACACACACTCCCCAACCCCCAACACACACCTCACCCCCCCAACACACACACTCCCCACCCCCCCAACACACACACTCCCCACCCCCCCAACACACACACTCCCACACACACACCCCTCCCCCCAACACACACACTCCCCACACCCCAACACACACACTCCCCACCCCCCAACACACACACTCCCCACCCCCCAACATACACACACCCCACCCCCCAACACACACACTCCCCACCCCCCCAACACACACATTCCCCACCCCCCCAACACACACACTCCCCATCCCCCCAACACACTCCCCACCCCCCCCAACACCACACCCCACCCCCCAACACACACACTCCCCACCCCCCCAACACACACTCCCCACCCCCCAACACACACTCCCCATCCCCACAACACATACACCCCACCCCCCAACACACACACCACCCACACACCCCCAACACAGACACCCCCCACACCCCCCAACACACACACTCCCCACCCCCCCAAAACACACACTCCCCACCCCCAACACACACATCCCCCACACACCCCAACACACACACAGCCCACCACCCCAACACACACACTCCCCACCCCCCCAACACACACACTCCCCACCCCCCCAACACACACACTCCCCACCCCCCAACACACTCCCCACCCCCCCAACACACACACTCCCCACCCCCAACACACACACCCCCCACACCCCCCAACACACACACCCCCCACACCCCCCAACACACACACTCCCAACCACCCCCAACACACACACCCCACACCCCCAACACAAACACTCCCCACCCCCCCAACACCACACTCCCACCCCCAACACACTCCCCCCCCCCAACACACACACCCCACCCCGACACACACAGACCCCCCCCCAACACACACACCCCACCCCCCCGAACACACACACACCACCCCCAACACACACACACCCACCCCCAACACACACACACCCCACCCCCCCAACACAGACCCCACCCCCCAACACAGACTCCACCCCCAACACTCACACCCCACCCCCCACACACACACTCCCCACCCCCCAAGTTACACACCCCCCACCCCCCCAACACACACTCCCCCACCCCCAACACACACACTCCCCACCCTCCAACACACCCCCCCCCACCCCCGCCAACACACACCCCCCACCCCCCCCCAACACACACTCCCAACCCCCCCAAGTTACATACCCCCCCACCCCCCAACACACACACACCCCACCCCCCAACATACACACTCCCCACCCCCCAACACACACTCCCCAAACCCAACACACACAGACCCCACCCCCCCAACAC
>NC_092791.1:34119704-34129704 GCF_047496795.1 Chiloscyllium punctatum | reverse complement strand
CACCGGGGTGGCTGACCCTCTGGTACCCGGGTCCGGGGACGCTGCCCCACCGGCTGTGCGGGGGGGTCCAGCCGGCCATTCGGACCCGTTCTCCTGGCGCCCGGGCAAGTAGGCAGCAGGCCCGGCGAACGGAGGCAGCGGGAGGAAGGCGGCTCCCCACTGCGCCGGAGCGGGATAGGCGGCCGGGCAGAGGCGACCCGGCTCCGGGTCGGGGTCGGGGTCGGGCTCCGGGAATGCGCGGCCGGGTGGCGCGCTCCTTCGCCCGGCGGGGCACGGAAGAGACCGGGAGCTGGCGAAGGGGGAGATTCATTTGGCTGTTCCTCCCTCCCACCGAACTCAACTCCAACCCAACTCAACCCAACTCCACCCAACTCAATTTACCTCAACCCAACTCCACCCAACTCAATTTACCTCAACCCAACTCAACTTAACTTAACTCAACCCAACTCAACCCAACTCAACTTAACTCAACCCAACTCCACCCAACTCAATTTACCTCAACCCAACTCAACTTAACTCAACCCAACTCAATTTAACTCAACCCAACTCCACTCAACTCAACTCCACCCAACTCAACTCAAACCCAACTCCACTCAGCCCAAGCCACGGCAGCCCACCCTCCCTCCCTGCTCGGTGACTCCCCCTCCTGGCTGGTACGGGCGGAGGGTAACCAGCCCTTGAAGGCACCATGCCCCCTCTCCTCAACCATCAGACCCCCTCCGTCTCGTCCCCAGGAGCACAAACCTCCATTCCCCACCTCACCCCACCCCCTCAGCCTTGGCACCAACCCCCCCACCCTTCCTCCCCTCCTCTCCATCCCTCCTCTCCTCTTCATCCCTCCTCTCCTCTCCATCCTCCCCTCCTCTCCATCCTCCTCTCCTCTCCATCCCTCCTCTCCCCAATTCCCCCCCTCATCCCCCTCACCCCCAATTCCCCCCCTCATCTCCCTTCACCCCCAATTCCCCCCTCCCTCATCCCCCACCCCCCAATTCCCCCCTCATCCCCCCCCCCCAAGTTCCCCCTCATCCCCTCACCCCCAATTCCCCCCACATCCCCCTCCTCCTCATACCCTCACCCCCAATTCCCCCATCACACTCCCTCCTCCCCATCCCCCTCACCCCCACCATTCCCCCATTCCTTCCCATTCCACCTACACCCCCATCGCTCCCCCATCCTCCCCTCCTCCCCATTCCCCCATCACACCCAATTCTCCTTCACCTACACCATTCCCCCTTCCTCCCTTCTACCCGCCCATCAACACCTTCCCCTTCAGCCATCTCCCTTCCTCCCCTCCTCTCCTCTCAACCTCACCCTTCCCCCTCAGCCTTCCCCATCCTCCTCCTTCCCCCTCCCCCTTACCCCTCCCCCTTCACCACACCAGCCTCCCTCACCCCTCCAGCCTCCCCTCCCCTCCATCTACCCTCTCACCCCCAACCTTCCCAATCCATCCCTATCCCATCCTGCACCCCCCCTCCCTCACCCCTCAAACTCCCACGCCCTCACCCCTAAGCCCCACTCTTCATCCCACCCCCCCACTCTTAACTCTTCACCCCTCACTCCTCACTCCCGTCTCGTTGCCTTCTCAACCCCAAATGAGTGTCCAGATGTTGGAAATCCATATGCCACGGTAGACAGGGAAGAGTGGACAATATTCAAACCCACGACCACTTCCATCTGGAAGGGCAATGGGGTAGCAGATACAGGGGACCACCAGCACCCCACAAGCTCCCCCCTCTCTGGGCCACTCACCCGACCCAATGTGCCGACCGTCCCTCCAGTGTGGCTGGGTCAGAATCCCCCCCCCCCCCCCCCTGAGAAGCACTGTGGGTCAACCCACAGCAGCTGCCAGAGGAAGTGTGGGGGCTGGTACAATTGCAACATTTAAGAGGCATCTGGATGGGTGTATGAATAGGAAGGGTTTGGAGGGATATGGGCCCGGGTGCTGGGGGGTGGGACTAGATTGGGTTGGGATATCTGGGTCAGCATGGACGGGTTGGACCGAAGGGTCTGTTTCTGTGCTGTACATCTCTGTGACTCTATGAGGTGGGCTGCAGCCGTTAATCCCCCCCCACCTTCTCAAGGGGGCAGGGAGGTCAACTATCACAGGTCAATAACGCTGGGCCCACATCTAATGAATGAATGAATCAAAACAGAAAACACGTTTTTGCCCATCCTCGCCCCTTTCTCTTCACAGAATGTCGAGATCTCCTTTCAGCCCTGTGGATCTGAAAGATTCCAATTGTAATCTCACCCCTCCCAATTAATCCCACTCACCCCTTGCGCTCCCTTCTCAAAACCAGCAAGCCAGCCTCACCCCACCACCACCCCAGCCCTTCCCTCAACCACCACCAACCCTCTAGCCCTACTCAAAGCAACAGAGTGTTCTACTTGAGTCCTCTTTCTTGAGTAGAGATGGATTCTCCACCCCCCCCCCCGCCCCCTCCCATATTTTCCTAATCCACCTGTTCAGAGCCAGGTTGGCACAGTTTCTGGAGCAGATGGGACTTGAACCCAAGCCTCTCCCAGTCCAGAGGTTGGGACACTACACCATCGCTATACCACAGGAGCCCCTTTGGGGGCAATTGAGAGGAGATTAGCTCCCAACAACCGATTCCACTGAGGAAGAGAGGTTGAGTATTTGGTTAGCACTGCTGCCTCACAGCGCAGGAACCCGGGTTCGATTCCCGCAATCGGGCGACTGTCTGTCTGTGTGACGTTTGCACATTCTCCCCGTGTCTGCATGGGTTCCCACTGGATTCCTCCCACAGTCCAAACATGTACAGGTTAGGGTGGATTGGCCATCCTCAATTGCCCATGTGTAGGTTTGGTGCATTAGTAAATGTAGGTTAAAAAGGGTAGGTGAATGGGCTTGGATGGGTAACTCTTCGGAGGGTCAGTGTGGAGCGGGTTGGTAGGCCCTGTTTCCACACTCTAGAGATTCTTATGACCCGTACCCTCTGGAGTTTGCAGACAATGAGAGGAGATCTTGATATTCCTTAGCTTGTATCCTACCCTCCCTTCAAAACAATATCCATTAACCTATTCAGAGATGTTAAGACAAACTCATGGGATAATGGCATCATTGGCAAACACATTTCCTGTGGGTCTGGAGTCACGTGGAGGCCAGACCAGGTGAGGATGGCAGTTTCCTTCCCCAAAAGGGCATCAGTGAGCCAAGTGGTTAATCTCTTAATTCCAGAGGCTTTCACCATCTGCAGAGGCCCTCCTGTCTCAGAGGTAGCGGACACTGCCATGTTGTCAAGGGGGACTGGTGCAGCTTAATGGAGGTGCATGAGACGCTGAAGGGGGAGTTTGGTAGATCAGATCAGATCACTTACAGTGTGGAAACAGGGCCCTTCGGCCCAACAAGTCCCACACCGACCCGCCACCCACCCCATTCCCCTACATCTACCCCTAACCTAACACTACGGGCAGTTTAGCATGGCCAATTCACCTGACCTGCACATCTTTTTGGACTGTGGGAGGAAACCGGAGCACCCGGAGGAAACCCACGCAGACACGGGGAGAACGTGCAAACTCCACACAGTCAGTCGCCCGAGTCGGGAATTGAACCCGGGTCTCTGGCGCTGTGAGGCAGCAGTGCTAACCACTGTGCCACCGTGCCACCCACTGGTAAAGCTGAGGTTTCCCGGTGTGGGGGTGATGCTGGATGAGAGATCATTGTTTCAGTATGAGGTGAGTCAGTGTGTGTCACCCTGATCTATTCTAATTTACATCCTCTCCCCACCACCCCCATCCCCATCCCTTCCACCCACCCTACCCATCCCACCAACCAGTCCATTTATCAACACCTTTGGCTCTATCAGTTCCTCGCTCTTTCTCTCTCTGTGCCTTCCCCCACCCTTCCCTTTTATGACAGTTTCCATTTCTGTTTCTTGCCCTGAAACTTTTTCTGCTCTCTCTCTTTCTTTCTGTGTCTCTATCTCTCTATGTCCCTGTCTCTCTGTCTTTTTCTCTCCCCCCTCTCTTTCTGTCTCTGTCACTCTCTCTCTCTCTGTCCCTCTCTCCTTCTGTTACTGTGTGTGTCGCTCTCTCTGTCCTCCTCCTCTCTCTTTCTGTCGGTCTGTGTCCCTCTCTTTGTGTCACTGTCTCTCACTCTCTCTTTTTCTCTCCAATTCTCTCTCGTTTCTCTTACTCTCTGTTCCCTCTGCCTCTTTCTCAGTGACACGGTCTCTCCCCCTTTCTCTTTTGTCTCTATTTCTCTCTGTCTCTCGCTAAGTTTCTCTCTCTCTCTATCTGTCTCTGGCTCTGTCTCTTTCCACCTGTCTCCCTCTTTCTTTCTCTCTCTCGCTCTGTCACTCAATTTTAAACTCTGCCATTGAGTGGTTGGACATGAAAAATTCGCTGGTTAAAAAAAAAGACAAAATACAGACTACACGCCGTTGACTAATTGAGCAGTTGATTTACACATGTCCTGGTATAAATTATTATGATCCCATCTAGACGTACAATCCAGCGAGAGTGATGATGTGTGTTTTATTAAACTAAATTACTTCACACAAGGTAAGCGTGGGGCAGATTCGAACAATCTTTTGCGGCTGACTCGTTACAGATCAGAGCCAGGAGAGGACTATGTGTTAGAGTCTGTCTGTCTCTATGTGTGTGTCTGTGTGCGGGGGGGGAGGAGTTTCTGTCTCTGTGTGCTGTGTGTGTATGTGTCTGTGTGTGTGTGTGGGGGGGGGAGGTAGAGTTATTTTCTCTATGTATGTGCTGTGTTTGTGACTGTATGTGTGTCGGGGGGGAGTTTCTGTCTCTATGTATTTGCTGTGTATGTATCTGGGTGTGGGGGGGGGGGCAGAATTTCCGTCTCTATGTGTGTGCTGTGTAAGTGTCTGGGTGTGTGTGTGGGGGGGGGAGAGTTTCTGTCTCTATGTATGTGCTGTGTAAGTGTCTGGGTGTGTGTGTGTGGGGGGGGGGGAGAATTTCCGTCTCTATGTGTGTGCTGTGTATGTGTCTGGGTGTGTGTGGGGGGTGGAGAGTTTCTGTCTCTATGTATGTGCTGTGTATGTGTCTGGGTGTCTGTGTGTGTGGGGGGGGGGGCAGAATTTCCATCTCTATGTGTGTGCTGTGTGTGTGTGTCTGGGTGTGTGTGTGGGGGGAGGGAGAATTTCCGTCTCTGTGTGTGCTGTGTATGTGTCTGGGTGTGTGTGTGTGGGGGGGGGGAGAGTTTCTGTCTCTATGTATGTGCTGTGTGTGTGTCTGTGTGTGTGGGGGGGGGAGGGAGAATTTCCGTCTCTATGTGTGTGCTGTGTATGTATCTGGGTATCTGTGTGTGTATGGGGGGGGAGAATTTCCGTCTCTATGTGTGTGCTGCGTGTATGTCTATGTGTATGTGCGTGCGTGTGTGTGTCTGTGTGTGTGCCTGTTCTGTCTGTGTGTGTGTGTCTGTGTGTGTGTGTGTGGGGGGGGGGGGGGGGGGGGGGGAGAAAGCACCATCTGTTTTCTGGGGGCGGTTTTTACCCCTGCCGTAAATACTTCATCGCCGTTGCGTTGTGAAGCCAAGCCGTAGAAAATGCGAGCAGTTAGAGTCCTGTCTAATTTACGATCCTGCTTTGTTGTATATTGGCTCCATAAACGCATAACATTTTACAATGCAGGATACATGTCTCTCCCCTCTCTCTCTCTCTCTTTCTCTTTCTCTGACTGTGAGAGACAAAATGAACACTTTCTGAATCACGTTCCCTCAGCCAAACGCTTCAGTCTTGAAAACAAGACGAGAGAGAGAGAGAGAGAGACGGAAAAAATAGAGAGAGAGATAAAGACAGAGAGTGGGAGACACACAGCGGGAGAAAGACAGACAGAGAGGCAGACACACACGCACACACACAGAGGGACATAGAGAGAGAAAACAGAGGCAGAGAGAGAGAGAAGAACAGATGGAGAGAGAGAGAGAGAGACAGACAGAGACAGGGGGAGAGAGACCGAGAGAGAGATATTCTACCCTTGCAGAGAATTTTCCAGGTCTCTAAAAAAAATACATACCTCTGCCCTTCTTCAAAATTAAAATCTGTGCACTTGACTGAGATTAAAACTGTGTGGGCAGGTTTTACTGGGTGAACTCTGTACGATTCCTCACCCGCACAGAGAGATAAACGCGTCAATGTTCAAAAATACCCTTCCCCTAAAGTGGAAAATATTTGTAAAAACGAACATACTTCGTTTATTCTGATATTCCTTTTGTCCGTTTGTTTCCAAAACATAATTGTCCGGATTGTTTTTTTAGCTTTGGATTAACAAGTATTTACGGCCTGGCTGGATTTACAATCCCCAATATATTTTTACACCGCTGCGGGATGTTATTGCTGTATTGTTCCGGGTCTAACACGGGGTGGGGGGGGTAAGAAAATGCAGGGACACAGAGCGGCACACACAGACACAGGCACATAGACACAGCCAGACACACACACACGTGCACAGACACACAGACACACATACACGTGCACAGACACACAGACACACACAGACACAGGCACATAGACACAGCCAGACACACACACAAGTGCACAGACACAGCCAGACACACACACGTGCACACACAGACACAGGCACATAGACACAGTCAGACACACGTGCACAGACACACACACGTACACAGACACACACACACGTGCACATACACACATAGACACAGCCAGACATACACACACGTGCACATACACACATAGACACAGCCAGACACACACACACGTGCACAGACACACACACGTGCACACACACAGACACAGCCAGACACACACACACGTGCACAGACACACACACACAGACACAGCCAGACACACACACACATGTGCACAGACACAGCTAGACACACACACGTGCACAGACACACACGGACACAGCCAGACATACACACACGTGCAGACACACAGACACAGCCAGACACACACATGTGCACAGACACACACACGTGCACACACACAGACACAGCCAGAAACACACACACGTGCACAGACACACACACACAGACACACCCAGACACACACACGTGCACAGACACACACACAGACACAGCCAGACACACACACACATGTGCACAGACACAGCTAGACACACACACGTGCACAGACACACACGGACACAGCCAGACATACACACACGTGCAGACACACAGACACAGCCAGACACACACACGTGCACAGACACAGATACACATACGTGCACAGACACACACACGTGCACACACACACATAGACACAGCCACACACACACATACACACACGTGCACAGACACAGCCAGACACACAAACGTGCACAGACACACAGACACAGCCACACACACACACGCGTGCACAGACGCACAGACACACACGCGCGTGCACAGGCACATACACGTGCACAGACACACACACTTGCACAGACACACAGACACAGCCAGACACACACATACACACACGTGCACAGGCACACACAGACACAGCCAGACACACACACGCGCAGCTACAGACACAAAACAGGCACATACACACGCACACAGAGACCCACACACAGACAAGCACATGCATAAATCACACAAACACGGACAGACACACGCACACATAGATGCATACTCATAAATGTAGACATAGGCACACAGCCTGACACAGACAGACACACACATTGTGTGTGCGTACGATTGTGTGTGTCGGAGCAAACCCAGACTCTCAGGCGGACACACACACACTGAGAGAGAAGTAGACACACACACACACACACACACACACACACATTCACGCACGTATCAAATAAACGACTCTTTGTAAAGTTACCGAGAAAAGTCCCTTTCCATCTACAGCCACTCTCCACCTTCACCGTCCCCCCACCGCGCTGTTCTCAGCCCAGGACGGAAGATTCGTTGCTGTATATATTCCTGTTGGTGTCCGTGTGTTGCTAAATATTTAATTCTATTTGCACGATTAGATAGGGAGGGGATAAATAGAGATTGAGAGATACCATGATACCAAGTGTTAAGGGCGAACGGGGACGAGATAGAGAAAGAAATATATGTCTGAAATAAAGTTAGAATTGGATTGATATAAGGATAGATAAATAGAGAAGGAGACACCCTTTCAGTGTAATTCCTAATTACTGCTTTCAAGGTAGGAAGCGAGACTCTGGGCAATAGGCACACGGTGGGGGGAGATGCCGGTGTTGGACTGGGGTGTACAAAGTTAAAAATCACACAACACCAGGTTATAGTCCAACAGGTTTAATTGGAAGCACACTAGCTTTCGGAGCGACACTCCTGCATCCTGAGGGGTGGGGGGAAGGGGAGAGTGCCAGTGGGGGAATTGGAGGGCTGTGCGACCGAATGAAGGAGTTTATTCCCCCCCCCCCCCCAACAAGTGCAAGACTACACAATTCAATCCCAGGCTTTCTGATTGCCAGGGGTAATTGTGTGTGTGTGTGTGTGTGTGTGGTTGGAGCGGGTTGTGGTGGGGGGAATTCACCGTGTCTGTGTAACCCCAAACCTAACCTAAATGGTTTTTCAATTTAGACAACTCTGTGTGTGTGTGTGTGTGTGTGAAATGGGGGGTCGGAGTTAAACGGACGGGAGAAAAACCTTTTAATTAAAACTCTGAGTCCACGCTGCACAATTCTTTTGCACGAAGCACGGTCAGATAAAGTCTAAGATGTGTGTGACTGGGAGCTGGCTCTTCAAATTAAAATATACTTCATACATCTATTTTACATCCAAATTTTTAACTCCGGCTAACACATTCTGGATGTTACAGACTTAAATCTGGTTTAAAATGTATGTCCCCCAGCATCAATGATTTTATTTAAAATACAACTTCATATACGCTTTATAATTTAACTTCTAAGTCACAGTAACACCTTTTAGATGTTACATACTGCATATGGTATAAAACGCGCGCCACCCTGAGATAATGCTTTTAGTTAAATAAAAATAATAATTTATATCTATTTCAAATTCAACTTGTTCCTCACTGTAAGATATTTTAGCTATTACAAGTCTACACGTTGTTTAAAATGCGCGTCCCTGATTTTACTTAAAATAATAATTTATGTCTATTTGTAATGCACCTTCTAACTCACGCTGACACATCTTGCATGTTACAAACCTACATATTGTTTAAAATAGGCATCGCTGAGCGCTAATAATTTTATTTAAAATGCTACTTAAATATCTTTCTTGATGTTTAAAAAAATTATATCCTTTTTAAATGCAACCTTTTACACAAACTAACAGATTCTGGGGTGTGACAAACCTACATCTTCTTTAGAATCGACAGCACTGTGAGCTAATGATTTTATTTAAAACGCTACTTTATCCCTCACTTTTGATGTAACTTTTAACCGACACTGAAATATTTTCGATGTTACAAACTGACCTACGCTTAAAATGTGCGTCATTCTGAGCTAACACCTTTAGCTTAAACAAAATTATTTTAAATGCAATCTTTTTACACAAACTAACGCATTCTGGGGTGTTACAAAATTGCATATTGTTTAGAATGCGAGTCACCGCGAGCTACCGTTTTCAGCTAAACTAATAATTGACATCTATATTTAAAATGCTACTTAAATATCTTTCTTGATGTTTAAAAGAATTATATCCTTTTTAAATGCAACCTTTTACACAAACTAACAGATTCTGGGGTGTGACAAACCTACATATTGTTTAAAATAGGCATCGCTGAGCGCTAATAATTTTATTTAAAATGCTACTTAAATATCTTTCTTGATGCTTAAAAAAATTATATCCTTTTTAAATGCAACCTTTTACACAAACTAACAGATTCTGGGGTGTGACAAACCTACATATTGTTTAAAATAGGCATCACTGTGAGCTAATGATTTTATTTAAAACGCTACTTTATATCATTTTTGATTTAACTTTTAACCGACACTAAAATATGGTTAAAAACTTGCATTTGCTTAAAATGTGCATCATTCTGAGCTAAGGCTTGTGGTTTTAATCAATTATAACAATTTTAAGTGCAACGTTTAACACAGCAGTTCCGGTGTCACAAACTTA
>NC_092791.1:34082204-34109704 GCF_047496795.1 Chiloscyllium punctatum | reverse complement strand
ATACAGGCACTCTCTCACACACAAATACAGGATACAGGCACTCTCTCACACACAAATACAGGATACAGACACTCTCTCACACACAAATACAGATACAGACACTCTCTCACACAAAGAAATACAGGATACAGACACTCACACAAATACAGGATACAGGCATTCTCTCTCACACACAAATACAGATACAGACACTCTCTCTCTCTCACACAAATACAGATACAGACACTCTCTCTCTCTCACACAAATACAGATACAAACACTCGCTCACACACACAAATACAGGATACAGGCACTCTCTCACACACAAATACAGGATACAGGCACTCTCTCACACACAAATACAGGATACAGGCACTCTCTCACACACAAATACAGATACAGACACTCTCTCTCTTCACACAAATACAGATACAAACACTCGCTCACACACACAAATACAGGATACAGGCACTCTCTCACACACAAATACAGATACAGACACTCTCTCACATACACAAATACAGGATACAGACACTCTCTCGCACACACAAATACAGGATACAGACACTCACACAAATACAGGATACAGGCATTCTCTCACACACAAATACAGGATACAGACACTCACACAAATACAGGATACAGGCATTCTCTCACACACAAACACAGATACAGACACTCTCTCTCTCACATAAATACAGATACAAACACTCGCTCACACACACAAATACAGGATACAGGCACTCTCTCACACACACAAATACAGGATACAGACACACTCGCACACAAATAAAGGATACAGACACTCTCTTACACAAATACAGGATACAGACGCTCTGTCTCAGACAAATACAGGATATAGACACTCTCACACACCCAAATACAGGATACAGACATCTTGTCACACACAAATGCAGGGTACAGACGCTGTCCCTCACAAGTACAGGATATAGAAACTCTCTCATATAAATACAGGATACTGGTGCACACACACAAATACAGGGCATAGGCACTCTCTCTCTCTCTCTCTCTCTCTCTCTCACACACACACACACACACTTACTTTTACACTTGCATAAACAAATACAGGAGTCAGTTACTCTTGCACTCATACACATTCACAGTAATAAAGACACTCAAATACAGGATACACTCTCACATTCACACCAACGTATACACACTCACATGAACACACAATTCAGGCACTCTCTCTTACACTCACATTCACAATTATACACACACAGATAGGATCAGGCATTTGTGCGCACACACACACACATACATTTAAACATAGATTCACACTTATATACATGTAGATACAGGATTTTGGCACACTCACACAACTCACATTCACACATATACATACACAGACAGGACCTGAGCACACTCTCATGCATGCGTGCGCACACACACACACACACACACAGATGTCACCACCACCCCAGGAGGGACCTGCATTCCTCAATAGAGTCTACAGAACCAAAGCAGTATCAACCCCTTAAGTGACAGATAGCGAGAGCTGTATCACTGATATAATCTATTTCACCTCCAGCAGTGAGTTGTGTTGCAGTTTGTGACCTTATAGCCAGAAGCAGATTTTACAGTAACTTTCAAAGCCAAGGCAAATCCTTGGAGGAGATGGATTGAGGGAGGGGCTTTGAGGGTTCTGGAAAAAGGTGGAGTTGGGACAGCTTGGATGTCACAGCATGGCCCCAAAGGGAACCACACCCCTGCAGCACCCTGTCATTAGACCGCGTGCCCGAGATGGCAAAACGGAATCAATACTGAGAAAGGGCAAACCATCGACTACGTGAAGTGCTCACCGTCAGTTGGTGCTCTGCCTCACTCTCCCTAATGCGTGCATTCACCCATCTGTCCAACCACTGCCCCACATGTCCTTTGCCGTGGCCTCAAACTCTACCACAGCCTGGAGCCTTACATCAGTGCAGGGAAATTATTGGGGTAGATTCTCAGGGACAAGATTTACTTGCATTTGGTTTCAGGCAGGGGGAGAGTCTTGTCTCACAAACTTGGTTGAGTTCGAGGAGACGATGAAGATGATTGGTGAGGGTAAGGCAGTGGATGTTGTCTACATTGGCTCTACTAAAGCATTTGACAGGATCCCTTATGGCAAGGTTACAGGGATATGATGGAAGCGGCTGGGAGTGGGTGGGGATGCTCTTTGGAGGTTCAGTGTGGATTAGATGGACTTAATAGCCTACTCCCATACTCCATGGCGTTTTATGATTCTATAACTGTCTAGACCAGCCCTACCTGTCCATCTTCCTTCCCACCTATTTGCTCTCCAACCTATCAACATTACCCCGACTTGCATTTACCTATCACACTCTCAGTTCCCTTCACCCAGATCCACACCCCCCTCCCATTTATCTCTCCAACCCCTGGTCCACAAGCCTCATTCCTGATGAAGGGCTCTTCAGAACAGAGGGCGGTGCATGTATGGAATGACCTGCCAGAGGAAGTGGTGGAGGTTGCTACAATTACAACATTTAAAAGGCAGCTGGACGGGGACATGAATAGGAAAGATTTGAAAGGGATATGGGCCAAGTGCTGAGAAATGGAGACCAGATTAGGTTAGGACATCTGTGTCAGCACGGACAAGTTGGACTGAGGGGCTGTTTCTGTGCTGAACCTCTCTTCTCTGTCCCACTCTCGCCAACCGCCCCCCCCCCACCCCTACCCCCCACACACTCTCTCTTACAAACATCCCTCATCCCTCGTTTCTTCAGAGAGAAAGAGAGTTAACTTTCAGGTGCAGAACTTCAGAACAGTTCTGCAGAAGGGTCTCGAGACCCAGCACAGATGTTGCCAGAGTTGCAGCGTTTTCCCAGCAACTTGTGCTTTTGTTTCTGAGTTCCAGCATCCACAGTTTTTTTTTGTCCACTTGTTTCATCGAGTCCCACCCTAACCCTGGGCACTACGGGGACAATTTAGCACGGCCAATCCCACCCTAACCTGCACATCCCTGGGCACTACGGGGACAATTTAGCACGGCCAATCCCACCCTAACCTGCACATCCCTGGGCACTATGGGACAATTTAGCATGGCCAATCCCACCCTAAACCTACACATCCCTGGGCACTACGGGGACAATTTAGCATGGCCAATCCCACCCTAACCTGCACATCCCTGGGCACTAAGGGACAATTTAGCACGGCCAATCCCACCCTAACCTGCACATCCCTGGGCACTATGGGGGCAATTTAGCACGGCCAATTCCACCCTAACCTGCACATCCCTGGGCACTACGGGGACAATTTAGCACGGCCAATTCCACCCTAACCTACACATCCCTGGGCACTACGGGGACAATTTAGCACAGCCAATCCCACCCTAACCTGCACATCCCTGGGCACTACGGGGACAATTTAGCACGGCCAATCCCACCCTAACCTGTACATCCCTGGGCACTACGGGACAATTTAGCACGGCCAATCCCACCCTAACCTGCACATCCCTGGGCACTACGGGGACAAATTAGCACGGCCAATCCCACCCTAACCTGCACATCCCTGGGCACTACGGGACAACTTAGCACGGCCAATCCCACCCTAACCCGCACATCCCTGTGCACTACGGGGACAATTTAGCACGGCCAATCCCACCCTAACCTGCACATCCCTGGGCACTAAGGGACAATTTAGCACGGCCAATCCCACCCTAACCTGCACATCCCTGGGCACTATGGGGGCAATTTAGCACGGCCAATTCCACCCTAACCTGCACATCCCTGGGTACTACGGGGACAATTTAGCACGGCCAATCCCACCCTAATCTACACATGTCTGGGCACTACGGGGACAATTTAGCACGGCCAATCCCACCCTAACCTGCACATCCCTGGGCACTATGGGGGCAATTTAGCACGGCCAATTCCACCCTAACCTGCACATCCCTGGGCACTACGGGGACAATTTAGCACGGCCAATTCCACCCTAACCTACACATCCCTGGGCACTACGGGGACAATTTAGCACAGCCAATCCCACCCTAACCTGCACATCCCTGGGCACTACGGGGACAATTTAGCACGGCCAATCCCACCCTAACCTGTACATCCCTGGGCACTACGGGACAATTTAGCACGGCCAATCCCACCCTAACCTGCACATCCCTGGGCACTACGGGGACAAATTAGCACGGCCAATCCCACCCTAACCTGCACATCCCTGGGCACTACGGGACAACTTAGCACGGCCAATCCCACCCTAACCCGCACATCCCTGTGCACTACGGGGACAATTTAGCACGGCCAATCCCACCCTAACCTGCACATCCCTGGGCACTAAGGGACAATTTAGCACGGCCAATCCCACCCTAACCTGCACATCCCTGGGCACTATGGGGGCAATTTAGCACGGCCAATTCCACCCTAACCTGCACATCCCTGGGTACTACGGGGACAATTTAGCACGGCCAATCCCACCCTAATCTACACATGTCTGGGCACTACGGGGACAATTTAGCACGGCCAATCCCACCCTAACCTGCACATCCCTGGGCACTACGGGGACAATTTAGCACGGCCAATCCCACCCTAACCTACACATCCCTGGGCACTACGGGGACAATTTAGCACAGCCAATCCCACCCTAACCTACACATCCCTGAGCACTACGGGGACAATTTAGCACGGCCAATCCCACCCTAACCTGTACATCCCTGGGCACTACGGGACAATTTAGCACGGCCAATCCCACCCTAACCTGCACATCCCTGGGCACTACGGGGACAAATTAGCACGGCCAATCCCACCCTAACCTGCACATCCCTGGGCACTACGGGACAACTTAGCACGGCCAATCCCACCCTAACCCGCACATCCCTGTGCACTACGGGGACGATTTAGCACGGCCAATCCCACCCTAACCTACACATCCTTGGACTGTGGGAGGAAACCATAGCACTGGGAGGAAACCCACGCAGACACGAGGGGGAGAACATTCAAACTCCACACAGACAGGCAGTGGCCCGAGGGTGGGATTCAAACCCAGGCAGCAGGGCTAACCCCTGAGCCACGTGCTTCTCAGATATCATTTGTAATTGTTGGACAGACCCCCAGTGGAGGGGAGAGTGTGAGAGGAAGAGCTGGGTTTGTGGAGATAGTGGGGAAGGAGGAGAGGAGCGAGGGATGAGCGTGGGGGTGGAGGAGAGGAGAGATGGGGTTGGGAGGAGAAGGAAGTGGATGGGTAGGAAACGAGAGTGGGCTGGGGGTGGGGGAACAGATAGGTGCGAGGGGGAACAGGAAGTGGGCTGTCCTGATTGGTTGGCGGGAAGGGTGCCTCACCACCCACGATGGCCGGAGCGGGATATGACGCAGGCGGGATCCCGATGACGACCAGGTCACATAACTGAGATGACTGGGCGGGAGTTGGGTGGGGGGTGAAGTCAAAGGTCAGCACCTGCCCGCCCTCTCCGTTCATTGGCTGTCCCTCGCCCGGGTGGGGGTCGAATGGAAATCCAATGCCTCTTCCCTCGCCATTGGTTGGGAAGGCACTATCATTCCCCCAATCCCGAACCGCTCATCAACCACATTGGTCCAATGGAGAGCTGGCGCCATCCATCTCCCAGCTCCTCCCCTACACAAAGACAACACCAGAACCAGAACCAGAGAGAGAGAGAACCCACTGACCTCCCGGGGATGGGGGCCGCTCCCCATCCAAACATCCAGCTCATCGCTGACGGGCGCACCAGTGGAAGGGGATGCGGCTGGTACCTCGGCCAGGGGGGTCGGCGGAGAGGCAGGAGCAGCTTCCCCCCGGGGGGATCAGCGCTGCCCGCGGCTTCGATCCGGGTCTTGATGAGGGGTCGAGGTTGGGAAGGTGTCAAGGCGTTCCGCTCCTCAGGTTAAACTGGGCCGCACGTTCCAACTCCCAACTCAATCCCACAGGGGGTGGGGAATGTGGGGAAGGGAAGGGGAACACCCTCTAACTCACACACGCATGCACAGGCAGACTTCCCAAGATAGACACACACACTCGCATCCAAACACACACTCTCCCAAACTCGTCCTCTGTCTCTCTCTCTCTCTCTCTCACACACAATGACTGGTGCACATATTCACACAAGCATTTATACACTTGCGCACTTATTCACACTTTCACACTCACACGCACTCAGACACATCCCTCTTCTCTCACACTAACACTGTCTCACACGCACACGTTATCACGCACTCCCCGTCACACGCATTCTCACACACACATACATTCACACACACAGTCTCTGTCCCTCTTCCTCTCTCTCTCTCATACGGTCTCTCTCTCTCTCACACACACACCCTGTGTGTCTCTCACACGCATATTCTGTCTCTCTCCCTCTTTCTCTCTCTCACACAGTCTCTCTTTTCCTCTCTCATACACACACTCTCTCACACACATACACACACACTCTCTCCCTTTCTCTCTCTCTCACACACACACACTTTCTCTCTCCCTCTTTCTCTCTCACACACACACATACACGCTGTCTCTCTCCCTCTTTCTCGCTCTCTCACACAAAGTCTCTCTCTCATGCACACACTGTCTCTCTCCCTCTTTCTCTCTCTCACGCATACAAACTGTCTCCCTCTCTCTCATAGACATACACACTGTCTCTCTCCCTCTTTCTCTCTCACACACGCATACAAACTGTCTCCCTCTCTCTCATAGACATACACACTGTCTCTCTCCCTCTTTCTCTCTCACACACGCATACAAACTGTCTCCCTCTCTCTCATAGACATACACACTGTCTCTCCCTCTTTCTCTCTCACACACATACACACTCTCTCCATCTTTCTCTCTCTCACACACACACACATAAACGCGGTTTCTCTCCCTCTCTCTCTCACACACACACACATATACACACTGTCTCTCTCCCTCTTTCTCTCTCACACACGCATACAAACTGTCTCCCTCTCTCTCATAGACATACACACTGTCTCTCTCCCTCTTTCTCTCTCACACACATACACACTCTCTCCATCTTTCTCTCTCTCTCTCTCACACACACACATACACGCGGTTTCTCTCCCTCTCTCACACACACACATATACACAGTCTTTCTCCCTCTCTCTCTCACACACACACATATACACACTGTCTCTCTCCCTCTTTCTCTCTCACACACATACACACTCTCTCCATCTTTCTCTCTCTCTCACACACACACACACATACACGCGGTTTCTCTCCCTCTCTCTCACACACACACTGTCTTTCTCCCTCTTTCTCTCTCTTTCTCTCACACACTCTATTTCTCTCTCCCTTACATACTCATACACACACACATACACACGCTCTCTGCCTCTCACACACAAACGCGGGTTTCCCCAGTTGCCTCCCCTCCCCCGCAAAACAAAGTGAGACGTAGAAACTTGGGGTGGGAGTTCATTTCCTCCAGCTGGCGGGCACCCTGGCAGGTCCGCCGGTGGGTCCAGTCAGACTCTGGATACATGGACTCTGAACCGAGAGACATAACTGGATAGCCGAGCCCCCCGGCCCACGTGATCGGCGGCGACCAATCCAAACTGCCAGCAAGCCATAAACGAGGTTGAGCTGTCCACCTCCCAGCTGAGGGCCCGGGGAAGAGCCTGTGAGTTCCCGTGACTTCGGCCCAGCCGAGTCATGCTCTTCTCCTGTCAACTCCCGTGTCAACTCTCTCTCTCTCACCCTCACTTTCTCATTCACTCTGTCACACTCTCACTTTCTCACTCTCTCTCCCCCGCTCTCACTTTCTCTCTCTCTCTTGCACTCTCACTCTCTTTCCCACGCTCACTTTCTCATTTTCTCTCTCTCCACTCTCACTGTCTCAGTCTTTCTCCCACTCTCACCTTCTCACTCTCACTCTCTCCCATTCTCACTTTCTCATTCTCTCTCACCTTCTCACTCTCTCTCCCCCACTCTCACTTTCTCACTCTCGCACTCTCTCTCTCTCTCTCTTTTGCACTCTCACTTTCTCACTCTCTCTCCTACTCTAACTTTCTCGCTCTCACTCTCTCCCATTTTCTCATTCTCTCTCCTACTCTCACCTTCTCACTCTCCCCCACTCTCACCCTCTCTCTCCCATTCACGTTCTCACTCTCCCGCTCTCACTTTCTCATCCTCTCTCTCTCACTCACGTTCTCATTCTCGCTCTCTTCCCTCTCCCACTCTCGCTTTCTCACAGTCGCTCTCTCTCCAACTCTCAATTTCTCACTCTCTCTCATCTCTCTATGTTCCACTCTCACAGACTCGCTCCCTCCCAACTCTCTCTCTCCCTCTCATTCTCTCTCCCCACCTCTCTCCGACTCTGTCTTCCCCTTTCTCCCACCTCTTTTTTCTCCCACACTCACTTTCTCACTCTTTCTCTCACTTCCTCATGCACTCCCTCTTCCATTTGTACTTTCTCCCTCACACTCTCTCTCTTCACCCCTCTCTCTCTTCCACTCCCACCTGCTCCCCACTCTCTTTCTTCCCCCTTTTCCCCACTCTCACCCCCTCTCTTGTACTCTCTACCTCTCCCACTCTCTCTCCCTTCTACTCCCACTTCTCCTTACTCTTTCTTTCTCTCCCTCTTTCTGTCGTTCTCCCCTCTCTCATTCTCCTACTCTAACGTACTCCTCTCTCACATTCTCCATCTCTCTATTTCTGCACCTCCTCTTTTTTCACAACTCTACTGTTGGCTGGGATTTCTATATTGCTTCATTCTTCCCCTTCTTTAATCTCTATCTCCCTCCCGCAGTCTCACTCCTCTCTCTCTCTCACACACACACACTCTCTCCCCATCTCTCTTTTCCTCCCTCACCCTTTATTACTTCCTCTCCAGTCACTTGCTTCCCCCTCCCCCAGTCTCTCTCTCCCTCAAACTCCCTCTCCCAGTCTGTCTACCCACTTTAACGATCTCTCTCTCCCTCTTTGCAGATGACACCAAAATTGGAGGTATAGTAGACAGTGAAGAAGGTTACCTCAGGGTACAACAGATCTTGATCAAATGGGTATTTGGTCTGAAGAGTGGCAGATGGAGTGTAATTTAGGTAAATGCGAGGGCCTGCATTTTGGGAGAGCAAACCTTAGCAGGACTTATACACTTAACAGTAAGGTCCCAGGGAGTGTTGCTGAACAAAGAGACCTTGGAGTGTAGGTTCATAGCTCCTTGTAAGTGGAGTCTCCAGTAGACAGGATAGTGAAGGAGGTGTTTGGTATGCTTTCCTTTATTGGTCAGAGTATTGAGTACAGGAGTTGGGGAGGTCATGTTGCAGCTGTACAGGACATTGGTTAGGGGCCCCTGTTGGAATATTGCGTTCAATCCCGGTCTCTCTGCTACAGGGAGGATGTTGTGGAAGGGTTCGGAAAAGATTGACAAGGATGTTGGAGGGTTTGAGCTACAGGGAGAGGCTGGACAGGCTGGGGCTGTTTTCCCTGGAGTGTCGGAGGCTGAGGGGTGACCTTATAGAGGTTTACAAAATCATGAGGGTGGGGTAAATAGACAAGGTCTTTTCCCCCCTGGGGTGGGGGAGTCCAGAACTAGAGGGGGGTAGGTTTAGGGTGAGAGGGGAAAGATGTAAAAGGGATCTAAGGGGCAACCTTATCACGCAGAGGGGGTGCTTGTACGAAATGTTCTGCCGGGGGAAGTGGTGGAGGCTGGTACACTTCTAGCATTTTATTAGGAAGGGTTTAGAGGAATATGGTCCACGTGATGGAAAATGGGACTAGATTAGGTCAGAATATCTGGTCTGCATGGGTGAGTTGGACAGTAGGGTCTGTTTCTGTGCTGTACACCTCTATGACTCTAGTCTCTCGCTATCTCCCTCCCTCAGTCTCTTGCTCCCTCCTTTCACAAAACTCTCGCTCCACCTCCTCCTCCCATTCTCGCTCCCCCAGTCTCCCTCTCCCCCTATCCCTCTCCAGGTCTCTTCCCCCTCCGCTCCATTCCATCCCGCTCCCAATCTCTCTCCTGATGCCTCCGCCGATTTCTGTTTCCTTCCCCTCTCTCTTTCTTTCCTCCAACAAACCTCCTCCACCCCTCCCTACCCCAACACACGCCCGCGCATTCTCTCTTATCCAAAATTCCTGTAGGAAATATAAGAATGGGAGGAAGAGTTGGGGAGGAGAAATAGAAAAGAACATCCCAAATTGGTCAGAATCTCGGAGTTCTAATGCAACATTGGCTTCATATGTAGACTCATGGCCTCCTTCTGAATAAAACACACAAATGAGTAATTAAAAAGACGTGTATGGATTGACGCTAAATATACTTTGAGGAAAAAGTGAGGACTGCAGATGCTGGAGATCAGAGTTGAAAATGTGTTCCAGGTAAATATAGTTTGAGGAGAAAGTGAGGACTGCAGACGCTGGAGATCAGAGCTGAAAATGTGTTCCAGATAAATATACGTTGACAACTAATACAGACAGAAATGAGTAAAGGTCTGTTCCAAGGGGGGAAAGGTGTTTTGAATTGACGACGAGGGGTTGAAAGGACTTTATTTTTGTCTCAGTGAAACACACCATGATGCTTACTGGTAATCCACATTCATGTTCCTAGCTGTGAAATTGTGATGTTCAAATAAATCTTACATTTACAACTCATCAGGAAAGGAAAAGATAATGCTGACAAACTGTGGGTGAACAAACATTAATAGATACATTTACACAGAGAGAGAGAGAGAGAGATGGAGATAGATAGATACAGATAGAAAGGTAGAGAGATAGATATAGATAGATGGAAAGAGATAGATGGATAAAGATAGAGACATATAGAGGCATAGTCATGGAGGGAGAGGTAGATGGATACAGAGAAAGAAATAGAGATAGATAGATATAGATACACAGAAATAGAGATATAAGTTAAGGTAGATGGCTAGACAGAGGAAGGTACATAGCAAAATAGAGAGGGGGGTAGATGTAGATAGATACAGAGAGAGAGATACAGTATACGGATAAAGAGAAAGAAATGGGGAGAGATAGATGGAGAGAGGTGTAGATAGAAAGATAGACATAGAGAGAGATAGATTGATAAAGAGAAAAATGTAGAGAGAGATAAGAATATATGTAAATAGATACTTATATAGGTATAAAGAGAGAGAGATATAGAAAAATATAGAGTGATAGAGATAGCGATATATACAGATTGATAAATAGACATACAGATAGATAGGGATGGATAGAAAGATAGATAGGATGGATATTTAGAGAGATAGAAATGGTTAGACAGAGAGGCAGACAGCTAAGTGGGTACATAAATAAATAGACGGACAAACAGATAGATGGGTAGATAATTAGACAGTTCAATGGGTGGGTAGATAAACAAATAGATGGGTCGCTATATAAATAGACAGACAAACTTCAAGACACATCATAGCAGCTCGATAGAAACTTAGTTCAGCATTTCCATTGACAGAGTGGGATTCAAATACATTTGTAATTCATAGTATCACGTGAGATATGTTCCAGGGCGCTAAAGGTTTATTTCCTTCATAAAAAAATCAGCTACAGTCACTGTTATCCTCCTGTTCTCCAACCCTACCCTCGCTGCTTGCTTACCTCCCGCTCCCCTTTTTCCGTTTCCCTGTCTCTTCGACAAAAAAAATGTGAAAAGAGAGAGTCAAGGAGAGAGCTGGGCGAGAACACGCAGGAGAGAGGGGGTGGATTCAGAGGTGCAAAACCTGAAAGAGAAAAAAACAGGGAGGCTGAGAAGACAGAAGAGAGATCGAGTGAACCACAGAAGTAGATAGATTGAGCGACAGAGAGAATCAGAGAGAGAGAGTGATCGAGAGAGCGACAGAGAGAGAGAGAAGCAGAGAGAGTGTTAGAGAGCCAAAGAATAAGCAGAGAAAGAGTGATCGAGAGAACAACAGAGAGAGAGAGAGCGAGAGACAGACAGAGGGAGAGAGGCAGAGAGAGATAAGCAGAGAAAGAGTGATCGAGAGAACAACAGAGAGAGAGACAAAGAGAGCGATAGAGATAGACAGAGAATGATGGAGACAGAGAGAGTGACGGAGTCAGAGATAAGCAGATAGAGAGTGTGATAGGGAGAGACAGACAGAAAGACAGACAGACATATGGATGTGTAGATAAATAGACATAGACAGAGACAGACACGACAGAGGGAGAGATAGACAGAGTTAAAGAGGCAGACAGAGAGAGTTAAAGAGGCAGACAGAGTTAGAGAGAGAGATAAGCAGATAGAGAGTGTGATAGTGAGAAGAGAGACAGAAAGACAGACAGAGAAAGAGACGGAGAGAGAGACAGACAGAGTTAAAGAGACAGAGAGAGATAAGCAAAAAGTGATCGAGAGAGCAACAGAGAGACAGCAGAGACAGCGTGTCTGTGAATGTGTGTGTGCGTATGTGTGAGAGAGTGTCTGTGAATGTGTGTGTGCGTATGTGTGAGAGAGTGTCTGTGAATGTGTGTGCGTGTGTGTGAGAGAGTGTCTGTGAATGTGTGTGTGTGAGAGAGAGTATCTGTGAATGTGTGTGCGTGTGTGAGAGAGAGTGTCTGTGAATGTGTGTGTGTGTGAGAGAGAGAGTGTCTGTGAATGTGTGTGTGTGTGTGTGAGAGAGAGAGAGTGTCTGTGAAAGTGTGTGTGCGTGTGTGAGAGAGAGTGTGAATATGTGTGTGCGTGTGTGTGAGAGAGTGTCTGTGAAAGTGTGTGTGAGACAGTGTGTGAATTTGTGTGTGTGCATGTGTGAGGGTGTGACAGAAAGTGTCTGTAAATGTGTGTGTGTGTGTGAGAGAGAGTGTCTGTGAATGTGTGTGTGTGTGAGAGAGAGAGTGTCTGTGAATGTGTGTGTGTGTGTGTGAGAGAGAGAGAGTGTCTGTGAAAGTGTGTGTGCGTGTGTGTGAGAGAGTGTCTGTGAAAGTGTGTGTGCGTGTGTGAGAGAGAGTGTGAATATGTGTGTGCGTGTGTGTGAGAGAGTGTCTGTGAAAGTGTGTGTGAGACAGTGTGTGAATTTGTGTGTGTGCATGTGTGAGGGTGTGTCTGTGAATGTGTGTGTGCGTGTGTGACAGAAAGTGTCTGTAAATGTGTGTGTGCGTGTGTGAGAGAGTGTCTGTGTGTGCGTGTGTGTGAGAGTGTCTGTGTGTGCATGTGAGAGTGTGTCTGTGAATGTGTGTGTGAGAGCGAGAGAGAGTGTCTGTGAATGTATGTGTGTGTGTGTGTGTGAGAGAGAGAGAGAGTCTTTGAGTGTTTATGTGTTTCTGTGTGTGTCAAATGTTGACTCGCAGCTGTATTAGTTTTCTGAGCGGACGGTGGAGATTTCCAACAAAAAGCCGGCCAACTTTCTCTCTCTCTCTCTCTCGAGTCTCTGTAATAATCCTCCGCTTTGTTAACCCCATCTTTTATCTCTCCTCCCTCGTCTGCCATTTCTACTCCCTCCAGCCAGTGCACCGATCCTTCAGATCCTCTCCCCCAGCATCTCTCTCTCCAGCCCCTGTAAAAATCCATCACATCCTCCCACCCCATCTTCTCTTCCTCTCTCTGAAGCCTCTGCAATAATCCTCGCGAACGTTCCCGCTCCTCCCTCTCTCAAACCCATAACTTCCTTCTCTCCCAAGCTTCAAACCTCGGTATTAACCTTTCCTCTCTCTCTCTCTCTCTGTCATCGAATCAGTAGTGCGGAAACGGGACATTCAGCCCGCCTAGTCCAGACCGACACTCTGAACAGCATCCCTCTCCGCCCCAACCCTATCTCTGTAACCATACGTTTCCCATGGCTAACGCACCCTAACCTGTACATCCCTGGGCACTACGGGACAATTTAGCACGGCCAATCCACCCTAACCTGCACATCCCTGGGCACTACGGGGACAATTTAGCACGGCCAATCCCACCCTAACCTGTATATCTCTGGGCACTACAGGGACAATTTAGCACGGCCAATCCCACCCTAACCCGCACATCCCTGGGCACTACGGGGACAATTTAGCACAGCCAATCCCACCCTAACCTGCACATCCCTGATCACTATGGGGACAATTTAGCACGGCCAATCCACCCTAATCTGCACATCCCAGAGCACTACGGGAC
Source organism: Chiloscyllium punctatum (assembly GCF_047496795.1). NCBI lineage: Eukaryota > Metazoa > Chordata > Chondrichthyes > Orectolobiformes > Hemiscylliidae > Chiloscyllium > Chiloscyllium punctatum. The sequence continues at coordinate 34,095,713 of NC_092791.1, read as the reverse complement.
AATTTAGCACGGGCAATCCCACCCTAATCTGCACATCCCTGGGCACTACGGGACAATTTAGCACGGCCAATCCCACCCTAACGTGCACATCCCTGGGCACTATGGGGACAATTTAGCAGGGCCAATTCCAACCTAACCTGCACATCCCTGGGCACTACGGGACAATTTAGCATGGCCAATCCACCCTAACCTGCACATCCCTGGGCACTACGGGGACAATTTAGCATGGCCAATCCCACCCTAACCTTCACATCCCTGGGCACTACGGGACAATTTAGCACGGCCAATCTACCCTTACCTGCACATCGCTGGGCACTACGGGACAATTTAGCAGGGCCAATCCCACCCTAACCTGCACATCCCTGGGCACTACGGGACAATTTAGCACGGCCAATCCCCACCCTAACTTGCACTTCCCTTGGGCACTACGGGGACAATTTAGCACGGCCAATCCCACCCTAACCTGCATATCCCTGGGCACTACGGGACAATTTAGCACAGCCAATCCCACCCTAACCTGTACATCCCTGGGCACTACGGGTACAATTTAGCATGGCCAATCCCACACTAACCTGCACATCCCTGGGCACTACGGGACAATTTAGCACGGCCAATCCCACCCGAACATGCACATCCCTGGGCACTACGGGACAATTTAGCACAGCCAATCCCCACCCTAACTTGCACTTCCCTTGGGCACTACGGGACAATTTAGCACGGCCAATCCCCACCCTAACTTGCACTTCCCTTGGGCACTACGGGGACAATTTAGCACGGCCAATCCCACCCTAACCTGCATATCCCTGGGCACTACGGGACAATTTAGCACGGCCAATCCCATCCTAACCTGTACATCCCTGGGCACTACGGGACAATTTAGCACAGCCAATCCCCACCCTAACTTGCACTTCCCTTGGGCACTACGGGGACAATTTAGCACGGCCTATCCCACCCTAACCTGCACATCCCTGGGCACTACGGGACAATTTAGCACGGCCAATCCCACCCTAATCTGCACATCTACGGACAGTGGGAGGAAACCGGAGCACCCGGAGGAAAGCCACGCTGACACGGGGAGGGAGGAATGTTCAAACTCCACACAGACGGACAGTCGCCCGGGGGTGGGATCGAACCTGGGTCCCTGGCGCCGTGAGGCACCTGGCCACATCCACGTCTGTCTTTCTCTCTCCTCTCAATCGCTTTCTATAACTCCTTAACCTCCTTTACCTCTTCCACCTCTGTCTATTCTCCATCTCAAGGTCCTGCAATGACGGTTTCCTTTCTTCCCTATTCTCTCTCTCTCTCTCTCTCTCTCCCCCACCCCCTTGCATCCCCTCTCTCTTAAGCCACTGCAATAACTCCCTTTCTTGTAACTCCCTTTCTTGTAACTCCCTTTCTCTGCCTCCATGACAATATTCACTCCATCGCGCACACCCCCGTCCCCCACACCACCCCCCACCTCTCCCGCCCTGTTCTTCTGTACCTCAACCATCTGTCATAAACCTCTGTCCCCCACCCAGCCCCCATAACCTTTTTTTTTGTGTGTCTTTAATCTTCCCTCCCTTTCTCTCAACAACCGTGCACTTCCTCCCTCGACACAAGGGGGTCTGGAATCGGACGAATGATGCACAGTAATGGTGTTATAAGTGTCCTTAATTCACTCCGTCTCTTACCTCCCCCCCCCCCCACACACACACACACACACACACACAGTCACACAAGAGGGTCGCAATATTGCGGAACAGATCAAAAGTTTAACTTTGCCTGAGACTGAGATCTGGATTTCCAACTGCAATTGCCAACGGAATCTCTCAGTTTGGAATACACTGCTGTTAGTCGCAGAAGACCCAGCAGCTAATTGAGCATCAGAACATGAGAAAGGAAACATTCCCATTTCCTGATAGCCCCTCATTGATGCTCGCCTTTAGAGACCAGACCGGCGCTGACTGGTTGATGGCCTGCTGTTTAATGGTCCATTTGTTTCCAGGACTGTACGCCCTGTGTCGGCACATCTCCAGTTCCGAAATGTCCCTGTCATGTCTCAGAGACGGCCTTGTGTTTCCCCGGCCCTCCGCGGGGTTAGGAAGCGAGTGTTGAAATTGCCCCCTGGCGCTCAATCCGACACCGCGCCCACAGTCAAATCCTCCGCCACAAATCCACTCACGAACACACCGCACTCAATTACACGCGCATTCACACACGCACTCACACACTCTCTCACACTCACTCTCTCACACACACTCTCTCACACACACACTCACTCACACTCTCTCATACACACTCTCACACATACACATTCACACACACACTCACTCACACACACCCTCTCACACACACACACTCACACTCACACATTCACACACACTCTCTCATACACAATCTCACACACACACATTCACACACACACTCACACACTCTCACACACACACACACTCTCAGACACACTCTCTCACTCACACACTCTCTCACACACTCACACACATTCACACACTCACACACTCTCTCACACACTCTCTCTCACACACACACATTCACACACACACTCTCTCACACACACTCTCTCACATACACTCTCTCACACTCACATTCACACACACACTCTCACATACACTCACATACACACATTCACGTGCACGCACATTCATACACAGATACACACACTCAGACACACACACGCATGTTCACACAAACACACTCACACAGACACACACACTCACTCGGATACACACAGACACACACACTCACACACAGAGACAAACACACATTGTCACTCACGCACAGACTCACACACACACACACACACAGACACACACACACACACACACACAGTTATGGAATCCCTCCAGTGTAGAAACAGACCATTCAGCCCATCGAATCCTCTACCGACCCTCCCAAGAACAGCGCACCCAGACTTAACCCCACCACTGTCACCCTGAAGTTCCTGTGGCCAATCCACCCTAACGTACACATCCCTGGGCACTACGGGACAATTTAGCATGGCCAATCCCACCCTAACCTGCACATCCCTGGACACTACGGGGACAATTTAGCACGGCCAATCCCACCCTAACCTACACATCCCTGGACACTACAGGGACAATTTAGCACGGCCAATCCCACCCTAACCTGCATATCCCTGGGCACTACGGGGACAATTTAGCATGGCCAATCCCACCCTAACCTGCATATCCCTGGGCACTACGGGGACAATTTAGCACGGCCAATCCCACCCTAACCTGTACATCCCTGGGCACTACGGAGACAATTTAGCACTCGTACACTGTCTCACACACAAACAAACACACACACACTCAATCACACTGTCATACTCCCTCAAAGATACAAACTTGCACACAGACTCACCCTCAATCACGCATACACAAGCTCAATCTCTCTCACAAACTCACAGTCATTCAGCACCCTGTCACACTCTCTCACACAGACATTGTCCCAACAGATTTTGGAAATCTTCTGATGGTCAGTTCGGAAATTGGTAAGAATAGTGGTGTGACAACTGTACTTTGAAATAATGCACATTCCCCTTTGATAGAGTTAGAGGCGAATCATTGACATAATTTTGCCATCTTTCAATGTATCTAGTGATTGATTCATCTTTCTTTCTCTCTGTATTACTCTCTCCATCATCTGCCCATGTATCTGCCTTTCATGCAGACCCCCTTTAACCATCCACCAAGCTGTCCAGAAATTGATTTACCTCTCTCCTCTCTCACTCCATTTAGCCCATATTCTTTGACGTTTGTATGTCGGTTTGTATGCATCTCTCTCTCTCTATTTATCTCTTTATCTGTCTATCTACCTTTCTGTCTCTCTATCTATCTATCTATCTATCTATCTATCTGTCTGTCTGTCTGTCTGTCTGACTGACTGACTATCTATCTATTTGTTTGTCTATCCATTCATCTATCTGTCTTTGTGCCTTGTCTGTCTGTCTGTCTGTCTGTCTGTCTATCTATCTATCTATCTATCTATCTATCTATCTATCTATCTATCTATCTATCTGTCTGTCTGTCTGTCTGTCTGTCTGACTGACTATCTATCTATTTGTTTGTCTATCCATTCATCTATCTGTCTTTGTGCCTTGTCTGTCTGTCTGTCTCTCTGTTTGTCTATCTATCTATCTATCTATCTATCTATCTATCTGTCTGTCTGTCTGTCTGTCTGCCTGACTATCTATTTGTTTGTCTATCCATTCATCTATCTGTCTTTGTGCCTTGTCTGTCTGTCTATCTCTCTGTCTGTCTATCTATCTATCTATCTATCTATCTATCTATCTATCTATCTATCTATCTATCTATCTATCTATCTATCTATCTATCTATCTACCTACCTACCTAGCTACCTACCTATCTATCTATCTATCTGTCTGTCTGACTATCTATCTATTTGTCTGTCTATCCATTCATCTATCTGTCTTTGTGCCTTGTCTGTCTCTCTGTCTGTTTGTCTATCTATCTATCTATCTATCTATCTATCTATCTATCTATCTATCTATCTACCTATCTACCTATCTATCTATCTATCTATCTATCTATCCATCCATCCATTCCAAAATTAGAGGGCATAGGTTTAGGGTGAGATGGGAAAGATTTAAAAGGGACCCGAGGGGCAACCTTTTCCCCCAGAGGGTGGTACGTGTGTGGGAGGAGCTGTCAGAGGAAGTGGTGGGGGCTGGTACAATGACAGCATTTAAAAGGCATCTGGATGGGGGACAGGAACAGGAAGTGTTTAGGGGGATATCACACATCTCTCTCCCCAGGCCTCACGCACACAAACCTACCAGCCGCCTCACCTTCCCGTCTCTTCCGCCCGGGCTCCCACCTCCCTCAGGACCCTCCCCTTCCGACCCCCAGCCCCACCCCCGCCCCCCCCCCCCCCCCCACCTGGGGGGATAAAAAAGACAACACAACGTCGCCAACTGCAATCCCCAAAAAAGCAGACCAGTTTACTGGTGTCTGTTTATCTGATTGCACATGAACCGCGGTGATGGTGTCACGTCCGCGCGAATCTCGGACACCCGGACCGCTCACAGCAGGACTCACAAAGTCAACCATTACAACAAATTCTCCATATGTTCTCCCCCGCGCCCCCACCCCTCTCCATCCACCTCCCCCCCCCCCCCACCCCCTCCCCTCCCCTCCCCCGTTACAGACAAGGATACACAACAGATTACAGTCACCGAGCCCAGAAGTATATGTGTGTGCGTGTGGTTTTGTGATCACATGTATTTATAGAGACCCTGTCCCAATTGCATTCAATATCTAACACAAGTAAGACTGCAGTTACCGTCTCGGCACACGCGGGGCGCCAATAAATAAATGAATAAATAAATAAATACACAAACACACACTGTGTGCGTCTTCGTTAGGCAGTTTCTAAGTTGTAGGCAGGCAGAAAGAGAGACAGACAGCGAGAGAGAGCCTAATATCTGCTGTACCTTTAAGCCAATAGCGGCCGAGAAAAGTGCATTTTTACTCCCCGGACTCCCTAAAACCCAACAATGTTTCCCCCTCCCTCCACCGCCCCCCCTCCGACCACCCCACCCCTAACCGCCTCAACCTCTCCCCCTCACCCCTCTCCGGTTCCCATCCCACTAGGTAGTTTGATTACCCACCCTTGAATCCCTCAGGGTCTGCTCCCTCCCCCCCTTATCTTCAACACCCTCCCTTCCTCAAACCCATCCTCCCGCACGTTCTCCCATCCCTTCCCATTTCCCCAGCTCCCATCCCACTAGGTAGTTTGATTACCCACCCTTGAATCCCTCAGGGTCTGCCCCTCCCCCCCTTATCTTCATCACCCTCCCTTCCTCAAACCCATCCTCCCGCACGTTCTCCCATCCCTTCCCATTTCCCCCGCTCCCATCCCACTAGGTAGTTTGATTACCCACCCTTTTGCCCATTATCTACCCTCTCCCAGAGTAGTTCACTACCCACTGACCCAGTTCAGTTGGAAGCTCTTCACCTGGTTCTGATGCCCGGAGTAAGTATGATGCATATAAATACATTTAAATATATTTAGAGTTTTAAGATTTAGATTAGATTCCCAACAGTCTGGAAACAGGCCCTTTTTACCCCTGGTTATATTTTTGCTTTTTCTTTTTTTCCTTTTTTTTAATCCTGTCCATCATTTATTGCCCATCCCCAAAGGCCCAGGGGGTAATTGAGAGTCAATGCATTTGCTGCAGGTCTGGAGTCACATGTAGGACAAAGTGAGGCCTGTAAATGCTGAAGACCAGAGTCAAAAAGCCGTGACCCTAGAGAAAGCACGGTGGATCAGGGCAGCATCCCAGGAGCCGGTTCCTGATCTCCTGTCCCTCGGATGCTGTGCTTTTCCCGCGCCACGCTTCTCTGACTGGAGTCACGTGTAGGCCAGACCAGGTAAGGGTGGAGGGTTCCTTCCCTGAAGGTCATGAGCGAAAACAGCTTGTTTTTTTTTGTTAGTTTTCCCTACAAAGGTTTCACAATGGCCACCATCCAACTCTCTAACATATTAGCATCTGTACCCTGGACGCCACACATGTTGAATTTTCTGGGGTGGGGGAGGGGAAGGAAGGTGGGTTAGGGGGCCGCAGGTGTGGATGGGAAAGACAAAGGGGTTTGCGGCCACCAGCCACCCTCCCCTCTCCGCTCCCACCCCGGAACCCCTTCCGCCACTTCCAACATGGCGCCCTCCATTGCTTCATAGGTAGTATACTTACATTGTCAGAGCGGGCAAGTGTTAGTGTAAGCAAAAAAAAACACAGAGGGGCGATGTTGTGGAGGGAGGGAGGGGGGGGCAGGAGGAGGTTGGAAGGTATGTCCTGAATCCTCAGCGGAGGGGGCCGCAGTTGACGGAGAGTAGGACCTCCCTCACATATCCCCCTTCTCCCCCTCCTGACAGCGGTGGGGAGGAAATGGGAGTGTTAATTTTTGCACCCCTTGTCCTTCTCCCCATCCTCCTTCTCTTCCTCGTCCTCCTTCTCCTCCTCCTCTTCCTCCTCTTCCTCTTCCTCCTCCCTCCCCGCCGCCCCCGGATCCGGGGGTCGAACCGGTGGCGCCCCCGCCGGTTGCGATTCCTCTCCCCCTTCCTCTTCCTCCTCCCGCGCGTTGGGGAAGCGCTCCTTGTTGTTCTCCTTCTTCCACTTCATGCGCCGGTTCTGGAACCAGATCTTGACCTGGCGCTCGGTCAGGCTCAACGCGTGGGACACCTCGATCCGACGCTTCCGGGTCAGGTACGGGTTGAAGAGGAACTCCTTCTCCAGCTCCAGGGTCTGGAAACGGCTGTAGGTCTGGCGTCCACTGCGCCGGCCCGGGGCTGCAGAGCGGGGTGGGGGGGAAGTGGGGAAGGATTGGGGTTAGGCCGGTGGGGGAAGAGGATGGAGAGAGATGGAGGAAGAGAGAGAGAGAGAGAGAGAGGCGGGGAAGAGGGGAGGAGATGAAGGGAAAGGGAGAAAGGTGGGGGAGGGGGCGTTGAAGAAAAGAGAGAGAGATGGATAGAGAGAAGGGTGAAAGGAATTGAGAGATGGATAGAGGGAAGGGCGAAGGGAAAGGAGAGATGGATAGAGGGAAGGGTGAAGGGAAAGGAATGATGGATATAGGGAAGGGTGAAGGGAAAGGAGAGATGGATAGAGGGAAGGGTGAAAGGAAAGGAGAGATGGATAGAGGGAAATGTGAGGGAAAGAGAGATGGAAAGAGGGAAGGGTGAAGGGAATGGAGAGATGGATAGAGGGAAGGGTGAAGGGGAAAGAGAGATAGATAGTGGGAAGGGTGAAGGGAAAAGAGAGATGGATAGAGGGAAGGGAGAAGGGAAAGAGAAAGAGAAAAAAACGGGGGGAGGCACAAAGGGAAAATGAGAGATAGATGAGGAGAGAAAGGAAGGATGGGTAGAGAGATAGAAAGAGTGAAGAGAGAAAGAGAGAGAGAGAGCGTGACAGAGAAAAACAGAGATAGAAAGGGTTGAAGGGGAAAAGAGAGATAGAAAAGGAGAGAAATGGGAGGATAGAGGGAAAGACAGATGAAAGGGTGACGGGAGAAAGAGAGCGAGTGACCAAGATACAGAGAGGGGTAAAGGAAAATAGATATATAAAGAAGGAGAGAAAGGGAAGGATCAAAGAAAAAGAGAGATGGAGAGACAGAGAGAAGGGTGAACAGAAAGAGAGAGAGAGAGAGTGGCAGAGGAAAATGGGAGAGAGGGTTGAAGGTAAAAAGAGAGAGGAGTGAAAGGAGGAGGGTAGAGGTTAAGACAGATGGAGAGAAAGAGAGAGGGTGAAGGGAGGAGAGAGAGAACAATAGAGGAAAACAGAGAAAGAGGGAGTGTTGAAGGGAAAAGGAGAGAGGGGAGAGATACAGGTCAGGGTGGGGGATGAAAGTGAGAGATAGACGGTGGTGTGATGGGGAAGAGCGAGACAGGGATATATAATATATATAGAAAGAGGACCGAGGGAGACGATATAGGGAAAGAGTGAAAGAGGTGTAGACAGAGAGATAGCGATAGACAGATAGATAGACAGACAGACAGATAAATAGATAGATAGATAGATAGATAGATAGATAGATAGATAGATAGATAGATAGATAGATAGATAGATAGATAGATAGATAGATAGATAGACAGACAGAGAGATAGACAGAGAGATAGACAGAGAGATAGATAGATAGATAGCGAGAGAGATAGGGTGAGAAACAGAGATAAAGATAAAAAGAGTGGCAGAGGTTTGTAAAGGAAGAGTAGATATAGACAGACATGTAGATAGATAGATAGATAGATAGATAGATAGATAGATAGATAGATAGATAGATAGATAGATAGATAGATAGATAGATAGATAGATAGATAGATAGATAGAGGCAGAGATAGAGCGAGAGACAGACAGGGAGGCAGAGATAGATAGAAAGGGTGACAAAGGGATAGAAAGAAAGAATAGACAGAGAGTGAGAGACAGAGTGTGAAATAAAAAGAGAGACAGAGTGAGAGACAGACACTCCATGATAGTTAAAGAGAATCAGACAGAGAGAGAGTGACAGAGACAGAGAGACAGACCGACAGGGATATACGGAGAATGACAGAGGGGGATTGAGAGGATAGGTCGGTGGAAAAGTGACAAGTCAGTGACAAGAAATACAGAGACAGCGACAGAGAGTGATGGAAAGACAAAGAGGGAAAGAGAGCGAATAAGAGACATATCTTTTCAACACAAGACAATCTCGATGCTAAATGGCTGCAAATCAACATACCGCAGCACAATTTTCACCCTCCTCAGATTCCCAGTTGTAAAACAACAGAGGTAATTAAATCCAATCCAGGAAACACAACTTTACAATGGAAAAGACCCAGAGGGGAACAAAGGCAGAGAGTGGCACAGTTAGAGAGATGGGGAGAGTGTGAGAGAGACAGAGACAAATAGTGACACAGAGGAAGGGAGAGAGGAAAAGACAGAAAGAACTGTGACGGAGAGGGGGAGAGACAAGTTGTGACACAAAGCACGGAGGTAGAGGGAAAGAGAGAAAGAGTGTGTGACAGATAGAGAGATAGGGAAACAGAGAGAGACAGAGAGAGAGGGAGAGAGAAATAATGACACAAGGTATGGAGGAATAGGGAAAGAGACAAAGGCTATGTGGCAGATAGAGAGATAGGGAGGTAGTGATAGAGAGAGAGAGAGACAGAGAGACAGAGAGAGAGTGGGAGAGAGAGCAATGATGACACAAAGCACGGAGGAAGAGAGAAAGAGTGTGTGACAGATAAAGAGATAGGGAGATAGTGAGAGAGAGAGAGAGAGTGGGAGAGAGAGAAATAATGACATAAAGCATGGAGGAAGATGAAAATGCAGAAAGTGTGTGTGACAGAGGGTTGAGGTGGGGAAGAGAGAAAGAACAAATGCGTGAGACAGCGAGATATAGGGAGGGAGAGAGAAGTGAATAGAGTCAGAGAAACAACAGAGAGAGGCGACATGAATGAGTGACAGAGAAAGAGAATGCACGAGTGAGAGAGATAGGGTGAGAGAGAAAGGAAGGTGAAAGAGGACGGCAATAGTGGAATGGATGATATAGCTGTAGAGAGAGTGTTGGAAGAGTGATACAGACCGAGAAAGAGAGAGAGAGAGAGAGAGAGAGAGAGGCATATAAAGGGAAAATTAGAAACTGAGAGTAAGTGTGATATAGAGAGAGAGGGTGATGGAGATTGATAGATAGAAACTGAACTGGTAAAGGGAGTGATGGAGAGGGAAAGGAAGGGAGTGTGAGAAAGATTAAATGATGGAGATAGAGAGGGGTGATCGAGAAGGAGAAGGAGTGAGTGATGAAGATCGAGTGAGTGACAGAGGAAGAGAAAGAGAAAGTGAAACAGAGAGAGGGGAACAGAAAGGGTTTATATATGTGTGTATAGAGAGAGAGGGGGGACGGGAATAGGGGAAGAGACAGAGAGAGGTAGAGAGAGAGAGATAAATAGAGAGAGAGAGAGAGAGAGTGTGAGGGTGAGGAGAGAGAACGGGAGAGGGAGAGGAAGAACGAAATAGGGGAGACTGGGGTGAGGGGCAGAGTGGGAGAGAAAGAGGGAGAGAAAAAAAGAAGAGTGGGAGCGGGGAGACAAAGGGAAACAGAGAGAGGGAGAGGAAGAGACGGGAGAGGGAGGGATACAGAGAGAGAGAGACAGAGATGGGGAAAAGAGAGAGAGAGAGAGAGAGATGAGGGGGAAAGGGGAACTGGGGTGACACGGGAGAGAGGAGGTGGGGAGCAAGAGAAAGCCTGACTTGGAGGGAAAATAGAGAGATGCGAAATAAGGGAGGGGGGTTAGAGAGAGAGAGAGAGATGGGAAGAAGAGAAAGAGAAGGGGAGAGAGAGTGAGAGAGAGAGAGAGATAAGGGTTGGGGTGGAGTGGAAGGGAAAGAGTAGAGTGAGGTAGAGAGAGACCCAGAGGTGGGTGAAAGAGAGAGGGGAAGAGATGAGGGTTGGGAAATGGAGAGGTGTGTTAGACAGAAAAAGGGGGTGAGAATGAGAGAGAGAGAGATAGTGGAGAGAGATATGGGAGGAGACAGAGAGATGGATATGAGGATGAAGGGGGAAAGGAGAGGCATCTTAGACAGAGAAGGGACATGAGGGTGAGAGTGAGAGAGATGGGGGGAGAGATAAAGAGATGAGAGAGAGATGGAAGGAGAGAGAGAGATGGCAAGAGAAAAAGATGGGGAAATCGAGAGATGGCGAGACAGAGAAAGATGGGAGAGAGATAGATGGGGAGAAAGATAGAAAGATGGAGGGAGAGAGATGGGGAGAGAAAGAGAGGCGGGGAGAAATGGGTGGAGAGAAATGTGGGGAGAGAAAGAGATGGAAGGAGACCAAGAGATGTGGAGAGAGAGAGAGAGAGCTGGAGGTAGAGAAAGAGAAAGAGAGATGAGGGTGAAGGAGAGAAATGGAGAGCCACTTTTAGAAAGAGAGAGAAAGATGGGAGAGAGAGAGATGAGGGAGAGAAAGATGGGAGAGAGAGAGATGGGGAGAGAAAGATGGGAGAGAGAGATGGGGGGAGAAAGATGGGAGAGAGAGAGAGATGAGGGAGAGAAAGATGGGAGAGAGAGAGATGAGGGAGAGAAAGATGGGAGAGAGAGAGATGGGGAGAGAAAGATGGGAGAGAGAGAGAGATGGGGGAGAGAAAAATGGGAGAGAGAGAGAGATGGGGGACAGAAAGAAGTGGAGAGAGAGAGATGAGGGAGAGAAAGATGGGAGAGAAAGAGATGGGGAGAGAAAGTTGGGAGAGAGAGATGGGGGACAGAATGATAGGAAAGAGAGAGATGGGGAAACAGATAGAGATGAGAGAGAGATGGAGGGAAAGAGCAGAGAGAAAGAGAGAGAGAGTTGAGGGTGATGGAGGGAAATGGAGATGCACCTTTAGAGAGAGAGGGAGATGGGGGAAAGAGAGAGATAGAGAAAGAGAGATGGAGGGAGAGAAACAGTGATAGAGAGAGCTGAGGGTGAAGGAGGGAAGTGGGCAGGCTATTTTAGAGAGAGATGGGGAGGGAGAGATGAGGAGAGAGAGCGAGAGATGGAGGGAGAGAAAGAGAGAGAATGAAGGTAAGGAGAGAAATGGAGAGGCACCTTTAGAAAGAGAGAGGGAGATGGGGGGAGAGAGCGAGAGAGATTGGGGGTGAGAGAAATAGAAAGAGAGGTGAGGGTGAAGGAGGCAAATGGACAGCTCCTTTAGAAAGAGAGATGGATGGAGGAAGAGAGACTGAGAGAAAAGGAGAGATGAGGGTGAAGGAGAGAATTGGTCAGGCTCCTTTTAGAGAGAGAGAGAGAGAGAGAGCTGGAGGGAGAGAAACAGAGAGAGAGAGAGGTGGGGACAGAGAAAGAGATGGGGAAGCGAGCGATGGAGAGAGAGAGATGGAGGGAGAGAAACACAGAGAGAGAGAGAGGTGAGGGTGAAGGAGGGAAATGGAGAGGCCCCTTTTAGAGAGAGAGAGAGAGATGGAAGGGGAGAAACAGAGAGAGAGAGAGGTGAGGGTGAAGGAGGGAAATGGAGAGGCTCCTTTTAGAGAGAGAGAGAGAGATGGAAGGAGAGAAACAGAGAGAGAGAGAAGTGGGGACAGAGAAAGAGATGGGGAAGCGAGCGATGGAGAGAGAGAGATGGAGGGAGAGAAACAGAGAGAGAGAGGTGAAGGTGAAGGAGGGAAATGGAGTGTCTCCTTTTTAGAAAGAGAGAGATAGATGGAAGGAGAGAAACAGAGAGAGAGAGAGGTGAGGGTGAAGGAGGGATATACAGAGGCTCCTTTAGAGAGAGAGAAAGATGGAAGGAGAGAAACAGAGAGAGAGAGAGGTGAGGGTGAAGGAGGGAAATACAGAGGCTCCTTTACAGAGAGAGAGAGAGAGAGAGATGGAAGGAGAGAAACAGAGAGAGAGAGGGTGAAGGTGAAGGAGGGAAATACAGAGGCTCCTTTAGAGAGAGAGAGAGAGATGGAAAGAGAGAAACAGAGAGAGAGAGGTGAGGGTGAAGGAGGGATATACAGAGGCTCCTTTAGAGAGAGAGAGAGAGATGGAAGGAGAGAAACAGAGAGAGAGAGAGAGAGGTGAAGGTGAAGGAGGGAAATACAGAGGCTCCTTTAGAGAGAGAGAGAGAGAGAGAGAGATGGAAGGAGAGAAACAGAGAGAGAGAGGGGTGAAGGTGAAGGAGGGAAATACAGAGGCTCCTTTAGAGAGAGAGAGAGAGAGAGAGAGAGAGATGGAAGGAGAGAAACAGAGAGAGAGAGAGAGAGAGGTGAAGGTGAAGGAGGGATATACAGAGGCTCCTTTAGAGAGAGAGAGAGAGATGGAAGGAGAGAAATAGAGAGAGAGAGAGGTGAGGGTGAAGGAGGGAAATACAGAGGCTCCTTTAGAGAGAGAGAGAGAGATGGAAGGAGAGAAACAGAGAGAGAGTGAGAGGTGAAGGTGAAGGAGGGACATGGAGAGGCTCCTTTAGAGAGAGAGAGAGAGAGATGGAAGGAGAGAAACAGAGAGAGAGAGAGGTGGGGACAGAGAAAGAGATGGGGAAGCG